>NW_026936366.1:0-71401 GCF_032062105.1 Saccostrea cuccullata
TAATAAATATATAAAATTTTTTTTAGAACTCACAAAGTTCGTTTTCCAGAATGTTAAAATCATTTTCCAACAACTTGTTTAATGTTTGATGTTAGAGAAAATTCGGTCGAACAAAGTTGTGTGATGAAAAACGACATTAATTAAAGCACATTATGATGAATATAACTGTTTAATTTAAATTATGAAGAAACACAAGTAATGAATTTTGAGAAAAAAAAAATGCTGTCAATTGTGATGCAGTGTTTGTTTAATTAAAATCAAATAAAAACACTAAATGTTCAGAGATTTCATGATTTATTTTTTAAGATGGTGAAATAATTATTATTAAACATATTTTATACCAGGGGCTTGTTCAACAATTGCATCTGCATGCAAAAGTTGTATTATGAGAGTATTGAGTGTTTTCTGTCAGTCATTTTTGTCAATTATTTTAGTCTTCATGAAAATTCATGAACATTCATAATACACTGTACCTTGAACTCTACATTTTTTCTGTCTTTAATTTGAACTTTCACCTGGTTTCCATGGCAATAATCGATTATATGAAAATTTTAAATACGAGTTGCAGAACTACAGATACTAATCATTAAAATAAGAAAAGTTTCATGACGAACGTTTAAGGGACCAGAGAGAACACTCTCGGACAAAATTTGTCGCTTTTTACAGGTTTCCATGGCAACGGTAGACATATTGGAACTGAATGACCTCACTGCACAACTACAACCAGTGATCGTCCTTTGAGGAAAGTTTCAGGAAGATTGTCCCAGCCATCTCCGAGAAACAGCCTGGATAAAAAAAACATGCGTACAATATCAATATGTCGTCCCCGACTTCGTTCGGGGCGACATAATAACTCCTTCTCATCAATAACTCCTGAATTTTCCCCTTCAGTTCGAGCATTTCTGCATTGCAGAGAGCTGATGTGTGTTATGAGATGATAAATCATGTGTGAACTTTCTCAGTTTAGCGGAATCATGAACATTTTCGGCGAGATGAATGTTTTGTATACAGTGGTGATCAAGGCTTTGCGAACCATCAGGAGCGGATCAAAGAATTTATGAATGAATAAAAACTATGGAAATGACGTACCAATTTTTTAATTTATACTTGCACTATCTAATGAAATGAATAATATACAAGTGATAGATATACAAGAAAACGCGAAATGATAATAAATGCAGCTGACAATCGTTATTTTTTTTTATATAGATAAAATAAAATATTTATAAATTCAAGAGACAAAACAGAAGGAGAATGAATGATGGCAAAATATCACATGACGGGAACTGAATTTTATGAATGAAGATTTTACAAAGTTACTTGTAAGTTGTATAATATGTTATATCTGTGTATTCTACTTGGCTGTGTGCTTCAAAAAAAAAGGGGGGGTCGTCTTGAACATAGTAAATAGCCATAACGTTTGAACGGTAAGTACTAGGGCTTTCGTATATCAAATATGTAATCCTTGTGAAAAGAAGTTTTATTGGATACGACGAACTTTGACCCTTTGACCTAGACCTTGGAGAACACATGTGTGCAACTGAATCTTTTTTTCTGTTTCGTTTCTATGGCAACTGTGATCGACTCATTACAATTATTTTGAAAGTAGAAATCACTTTGACACATTGCAAGGAATAAACTTTGAAAGTTTCAAAACGATTGCCTGAGTAGTTATTGAGAAAATCGAAATTAAAGAATTTGAACTTTCACCTGGTTTCCATGGCAATAATCGATTATATGAAAATTTTAAATACGAGTTGCAGAACTACAGATACTAATCATTAAAATAAGAAAAGTTTCATGACGAACGTTTAAGGGACCAGAGAGAACACTCTCGGACAAAATTTGTCGCTTTTTACAGGTTTCCATGGCAACGGTAGACATATTGGAACTGAATGACCTCACTGCACAACTACAACCAGTGATCGTCCTTTGAGGAAAGTTTCAGGAAAATTGTCCCAGCCATCTCCGAGAAACAGCCTGGATAAAAAAAACATGCGTACAATATCAATATGTCGTCCCCGACTTCGTTCGGGGCGACATAATAATAATAATAAGAAACAGAGTAAAAACAATATGTTCCCCAACTTCGTTTGGGGAACATAATAATAATAAGAAACAGAGTAAAAACAATATGTTCCCCAACTTCGTTTGGGGAACATAATAATAAGAAACCGAGTAAAAACAATATGTTCCCAAACTCCGTTTGGGGAACATAATAATGCAAACCATATAAACCGAGTCAAGATTGCGTCATCTTATTTACAATTGACAGCGCCGGCTAGCGGGCATTTGCATTGCTATCACGAGCGATATATGCAAACCTGAATTAAAAGTGTTTGCCAATTCTCTGCAGCCGTCGAGGTATGTACTTCTCTCTTTAAAGTCTACCTTAAGACTTCGTTCACTTAGGAAAAAATCTCGCGTTTTGGCCATCGACAGTTCTGGAGTAGCACATGTTCCTTTATAAGTTAAATTTTGCAAACGAGGTCTCAGCAACATCGATAAAATAGGTCACTTAAAATTAAAAAAAACACATAAAAATTGCGTTTTGATTCAATAATTTTATTCTTTGAAGACATTCTTCTGTCTTTCATAGTCATGATTTTATAAATATTTGATTCATTTAGCCGTTAATTTGAGTATTATGATTAAAAGATATCAGTGGCAATGATAGGTATAATACTCGACGTACTATTTTTCGAAGGTCATGGATGGGTTTTTTTTAGTCTAAGAGAACCTGGGGTATAAATTGGAAAAAAAATCGTTGCAGAAATACGTGAAGAATTCGGAAAGTCTATCGTAAATAAACTAAAAGTAAGAACTCTACAAAGAAAATTTGGTTATTTTCAGCAAAAATGGGTTACATTGTATATTTAGTGATTTATTGTAAAAATAGATTGCCATATTTTTCAGTATAGCCATCCACAAAATAATTTCAGGTTTATTAATGAAGATTTAATCTGGTTTCATTTTGTTTCAATCACTGTTTCATGTGGACTGTATTATATATTTAATATATCATAGCTTCAATTGTATTCCATTAAAAAGTTTAAACAGACATTGTTTAAAATATTTGCGTGATTTTCCAGAGAGAGCGAGAGAGATAGATAGTTTAGTTTCTGCATGTGTTCATACATAGACAAATGTTCGATGCTCTTTTATTTCTTCGTGCACATGCATTGATTTATTTTATCCGAACTTGTAGAATCTTTTAATAAAGAACAAATCAACAATAGTATTAAGAAGAGAAGGATGATCACTTCTATAGATTTGGAGTTACTTTACATATATATATGTGAGGAGAAAAAATGCGGCCTATTATAACAAATTGTATCTGTTGCTTTTAACATATTTGTTTTAAGGATAAATAACACAAACTATATTCAGAAATCAGCAATATTTCTCATAGATTTACATTTAAATTGGTAACCTGAATAATGTTTACCAAGTAAATTAAGTGGGAGAATTGTATAAGGTTTTGTCACAATATTTAAAATTTATGCAACATTTTGAATGGAATTATATATAAGGCAAAACAAAGTCTCAGGTCTAAGCACCAAGGAAATCCTACGATTTCTTTATATTTTAGGGATTAATTATCTACGTGATATTTGAAACAAGAGGCCCATGGGCCTTATAGGTCACCTGAACATCATGCAACAACTTTACAAAGATTGACTTTGGTTCATGTTTTAAACTAGACATCATGGAATTCACAATTTTGAAAGAGGGACCATTGCTAATCATAACTATACACTATGCATGTTTAGTTTGGTTACTTAATACCCATAGACAGAGTAGGGGAACAAAAAAATGCATTTCGACTTATCAGTAATACAGGCACGTAGCAACAGGAGGGGCCAGGGGGGGGGGGGGGGGCTGGCACCCCCCCCCTCCCCCACTTTATTCCCCAACATTACCTTTACTATAGAAAATGTCCATTGAAAAGATGGTTGCCCCCCCCCCCCTTTTTACACAGTATATTCATAGCAAGGAAATATAGGAAAAAAATGTTAAAGGAAGTTAAAGGAAGTTGGCTCTGAAAAAAGTTGGCCACTACCACCCCCCCCTCCCCCCCCCCCCCCCCCCCCCCCCCCCGAATTAGGATTTTCGAGTTTGAGCCATTTTCTTTTTTTCTTATTTTATTTTTTTTTTTTTTTTTTTTTGCTTGTCAACTTTTTTTATGTAAGTAAAAAAAAAATTCTCAGGTTGCCCCCCCCCCCACTTTCAAAATCGATGCTACGTGTCTGTAATATTCAGCAATAATCAGTGTAGTGCCACTACCACACATGATCCCGTGACCCTTGGTCCACACATTTCAAAATTTTGGAAAAGGCACCCTTGCTTATCAAAAATATCTTATTAATACAAATTAAAGGAAAAGATTTCAATCAATTCATTTTCAGTATATAAGTAGCCCCCCCACCGGTACATGTACCCCTGACCCAGGGGCGTTGAAATCAACAAATCAGGGAGAATGTCCCTTGCTCATCATAGCTATATGGGTAGTTCATCTGCTTAATACCCAGGAGCAGAGAAGGAGATATTCAAAAAATTTTTGCATTTTCTCTATATAACCAATAGAGCCCCACCCAAACAACAGAGCCCCTGACCCTGGGGTCATAAAATTCACAATGACATTCTTCCTCATCATGCTTAAGTACTTAGTCAGTTTATTTAATACCCAGGAACAGAGAAGAAGATTTAGAGAAATAATATATTTTCACTATATAGTCAATAGAGCCCCACCCTAAGACCAGAACCCCTGACCCTGGGGCCATAGAAAATCCCAATTTTGGAAGAGGCATTCTTGCCCATCATAACTTTATATTTAATTAGTTTATTAAATACTCTGGAGCAGAGAAGGATCTTTTCAAAGAATTTATGTATTTTTACTATATAATCTATTACCCCGCCCTAGCACTAGAACCCCTGACCCTGGGGTCATGAATTTAAGAATTTTGGTAGAGAACTTAATGCTCAATACATTTATGCCAACAGTTTGCCTGCTTGACGTCCAGGAATAAAGAAGAATATTTTCAAAGATTGCAATAATTTTATTGGTTTTGACCCTACCCCCAGGCCCCAGGGGGTGGGGGGCCTGGACCATGAAATTCACAATTTAATTTCCCTTCAAAAGTAGATGCTATATACCAAATTTGGTTGAAATTGGTTCAGTAGTTTCAGAGAAGAAGCTGAAAATGTTAAAATGTTAACACACGACGAACGACGAACGACGGACGACGACGGACGAAAAGGGATAGCAATAGGTCACCTGAGTTACTCAGGTGACCTAAAAACAATAAAGAATATAAATGTGTTAAAATATGTTTAAATAAAAAATATTATAAAGGTAAAAAATCACTGCCCATAATTTTTTATTTGGTGCATTAAAGAATTTAATCGATAACTTTTCTCGTTTATGTCGTACGTGTAGAGTGTGTATTACACGTCCAAAAGTTGTAGCTACACGTCGGATTTGACGTCATGATGTCGAAAAACACAGCAATTGATGACATCACTTGTAAAATTTCGTTAAAAAATCTTGTATCTAAACCTCTCTAATTCAGATGCAAAAATATATTGAAAATAATGTTTAAATTGATTTTTTTTTAGATAAGAAATAAAAATTGTAAATAGAAAAATAACTTGATATATCTGACTGAAAAGAGCATGACGGCTGTCCTGACCCCAATTAACGAATGTTTTTAAGTTTTGTGTAAATTATTGGTGTGTGAATTACAAAGACTTGTCACATAGGCACATCCATAAAGCGCGCTAGCTTCACACAAATAACCCACACAAAACTTAAAAATATTCCTTATATTATATCATATAGATATTTGGATGCATCAAAAGTATACTCAATATTTTAACTTCTCGCTGCCCTATATCGTTATACTTTTACCACAGGAGTTCGCGTACGTATTAATTTTGCCGAAATTTTCGGTAAATAAAAAAGATAACGTAATACCTACAATAATAACACAATGAGTGCAACCATTGTCTGCGACGCCATGACGTGACATCAAGGGCGGTCCACGTACCCAAAAGGAACAAAAAAAACAATCATACACAATTAACTAGAGATAACAATATTAATAATTAATATTGTTATCTCTAGTTAATTGTGTATGATTGTTTTTTTAAGTTTAGATACGAGTACACGTACGAGGGATGTTCAATAAATAATATCATCGGGGCTCGGGAAGAAGCAAAAGACGCTTTTTAATGATTTAGTTTTCATGATTTTACTTATTAATCTCTTTTGATTAACGAGATGCCCATTAAAGTTTTTTATTTAATTTTAATCTGATTGTACATGTATTTAGAACACTTTTTTGGGTATGACCCTTAGTATACTGGAAAATAGCAGATCCAATGATTTCCTGGACTTGTTTTTTCTTTCTGTAAGGTGGTTTTTCAAGTTTGGAAATAGAAACAAGTCAAAAGGTAAAAGATCTAGCGAATATTGTTAATGTGAAAAAATATTAACTTTCTTTTTATCCCGAAAACCCTGTTACTCTTCAAGGGTTCAGGGTTTGAACGCTGTCATGAAGAAATTTAATGTAGTGGATTCCTGATTCTAGGTCCTTCCTATAAGAGATTGTTCTATCTGACGTATCCGTATAAGTATCCGTATCCGTATACGTATCGAGGTATGAGAGGCATCTCGATCCCGATGCATAAACCATCTGGTTACATTTCCATCGTTTCATGTTTGGTTTTTAACCTCATTCACTAACAAATGATATGTAGTGTGATATTTTTAATAAAAACATATCAGTTGCTGTACACGACTTATGCATCCTGTTAATAGGGGAGGGGGGGTTAAATGTTTAAAAATAAAATTCTAAAAACAAGTATGTTTTTTTTTTAATTTAGATGTGTAAAAAAATAGTTCGAAAATATTTCTAGATTCACCTCTCTCTCTCGCTCGCTCTTTCTCAATATTAGGGTTTCATTGTTCATTCTCGAATTAACATTTACAAGAACACGACATATCTCCAATAATATATAATGATATATACAGTTAAACCTCTTAAACTCAAACTTGTAAATTGTAAATACGTGTAGTTGTACATTGACTGGGAAAGATTTAACCATACATTGTATGGCAAAACAAATGTGTATGGGTGATTCACCGAAAATGTCCATCCTCTTTTCCATTTTTATCATCTTCTATGCCATTCATTATCAGGTATTTGATGGTCATAGTCCCCCCCCCTCCAAAAAAAAAATGGATAGCTGGTAATTCTGGGGCGGTTTGAAAATACTCCCTAAATTGTAGGTCGATAGCCGTATCATGAGCGGCGGAAGGAAATAGAAAGTGGGGGCGCTAATTGAAAGGGGGGCTAAACCAACAAAAAAGGTAAACCCCAATTTTAAATACCTTATATTATGTCCATCTTTGCAAAAAAGTGGGAGGGGGATTAAGCGCCCCCCCCCCCTCCCCGGTTCCGACGCCTATGCGTATCCATATGGTTTCAATGAGCTTGGAAATTGAACATGAAAAACTTAGAAATTTTATCATTGTAATTTTTCTTTAATGTGTAATTTTTTTCTTGGCTACATTGAAGCAGTTCCTTCTCTTCAATTCTATAATTTGTGCACACTGATCTCGATCTCGGCCAAATTAATATACTATATAAAAAAGAAAGTAAGATAAAAAAGAAAAGAAAATTAGCACGATGGACAAGTAGGCTTAGCAAAATAAGATGTATTATTTTGAAAATTTTGAGCCATAATTATTTTATTCTGTGCATAAAAAGAGAGTTGAATACCGTATTATGAAATAGTTTTTATATTAAACCACAAATGATGTTAATGAATGAAAGTCAAAAGACGTTTAACTTATCAAATTTTGTGTGTGAACATGGTGAGGCATGCACACATGAGGGACAGACGTCGGTACGGGGGGAGGGGGGGGGCAGCCCCCCCCCCTTCCCACTTTTTTTGGCAAAGATACACTTAATATATGCATTGTTACAACGCACTTTGAAAAATTACGCACTTTGAAAAAATTTTTCAAAGTGCGTTAAAATTTGGGACCAAGCTAACGCACTTTGAAAAAAATATTTTTTTTTCAAAGTGCGTTAATATCGACCATATTACGCACTTTGAAAAAAATGTAAAGATTGATCAATATTACTCCAAATAATCGGTTTGATAAATAACAGATCCTGGTTTAATAACTTTTTTATGATAAAGTCACTGTAAGGTTTTGATAAAATGAAAGGGAAAATTAAAGGGTCTTTAAAAAAAGAGTGACAACTGTTTAAGTTCATTAATTCGTTTCTTCTCCTTTTTTGTTTAAATTCTAATCTTTAATAAGTAGATGTAAAGGTGTATAGGGGACACAAACAGAGGACAGCTTTAAGCAACTTAGCATTTATCATAATAAAAAGGGGCCAATTTGATTGTTCAAAACTATGAAAATTCTTTCTCTCTCATACTTTTTACGGTACTTAAAAAATTCTAGTTTTCATCGGTTTTAATTTATTCATTTATTATTGAAAGTTTTCAACGTCATACCAGTTAGGTAAATACATAATTATATGAATGCTTTGAATTTAGCATAGACATCGAGACTGGGCAAAGGACCATGGGAGGGGCTAAGCCCCCCACTTATTTTGGAAATATATATACATCGTATAAGCATTGAAAATGCAGCGTACCCTTTTTAGGTTTATTGCTCCCCTTCCCCGTTTGTTACCGACACTTATGTATTGGAAAGATAAAGATTTGGACATAGAGATCTTATACCCGTCTTCTCCTCTTTTTGACGGGAGTAAAATCAATTCATTTTTTAGGTTAGGGTTAGGCTTAGTTTTTTAAAACATAAATAAAAAATAAAAGCTTTCCATGACTAAAATATGACTTTTTTTCAAAGTGCGTTAAGTGTCTCCATGGTAAAATATATTGATGTAGACTCTTAACGCACTTTGAAAAATTTTTTCAAAGTGCGTTAAGTTGGTCCCAAAATTAACACACTTTGAAAAATTTTTTCAAAGTGCGTTGATTTTGTCCAAATTTTAACGCACTTTGAAAAATTTTTTCAAAGTGCGTAATTTTTTCAAAGTGCGTTGCCACAATGCATTGAACATTGAGGGTAGGATAAGCATCCTCCCCACTTTCAACAGGCACGCTGTATTGCAGTCAAAGAAGGGTAAGTGGTAGTACTAGTGTTTGAAAAAAAATGGCAATGAAAAAAGTTCGACATCCCCCCCCCCCACACACACACACACACATACACATAGTAGTATTTTAGTACTTTTTTGTCTGTCAAGGTTTTTCAGGGCTAATTTTTTCTCTTCCAAATAGCCCCCTCTCTACTTTTAATTTGCTTCTGACGCCAATGTGAGGGGAGGGGAAGTTACACAGGCTCTACAAAGCATATACTCAATACTTATAACGGTCCTGAAGCTAATTATGAAATCAGTTTAAACAGTCTCTTGAAAAACGGCTACAACGTTTTATCGATCGCGTTGATGATAACGTATTTCGTATTTCAGTTTGTGTGTGGTGGTGGTCGGGGGGGGGGGGGGGGGGTAATTGGTAAGCCGTTACATGGCAAATGAAAAATACAGACAAAATCAATAAAAGATATTAGATATTAAGCGAGAGGAAAAAGAGAAAGGGGATTTCCTACAAATATTTTGAAGCAAAATGAAATTAATTTTAAAACAATATAATTATAAAACAAAATGTTTTATACTTGACTTCATTTTCTTTCTTTTTTTTTAGATAATTTTTATTACGAAATGGTGTACAGCAGTTTATTATTTTTAATACAAAAATTTCTATTTGCTATTTTCTAATACATGGACTGTGGCTTATTTAACGACAAACAGATATGGAAATTGTATTAAATGGTTTAGACATCGGGATCGAGATGCCTTTCATATCTCGATACGGATACGGATACGTATACTTATACGGATACGTCAGATAGAACAATCTCTATAATAAACCTTTCGACTTTTTTTGCAAAAAGATTGTTTTCTAGACTCCTCCAAAAATTAAAATGTCTCCCCGAATACGAAATTGAACAACAGTACCACTAATATTTAAGAAAATTGCATATAATTCTGTCTTTGTGTTATTGCATACCTTTGCTCTTGTCGGACCATTGCTGTTTTTTTTTCAAGTACATCTTATGGTAAATTTTGTATTGGGTGTTTTAAGCAATAGATTCATGTTCCATTATCTGTTTGAATATGAAACACACTTGGATAACTACAGTCACTGATATTTTAAAATAATTGTTAAGACATTCCTACACGCTGTCGTTTTCACTCATTTTTCAAAATATAGGGTGATCTTTGAGTATCAAGCTTTTTTACCGTCAAAAGTTTCTTAAAAACATTGTAAACTACTCCCGATATGATGTGTATCAAATGCTATGTGTCTTAAAGTCAGTTTTACATCATCAGATATTATTTGTTGAAATTGGGCAAATAGTACATAAGTTGTTATAATTTTTGTTGGCAAGAACGGTACCCATTTTTGATTCCCAGTTTTTATCATTGAAATCCACTTGCTTATTTGTCTATAAAACAGGCATTGGTTGATGTAAATGTCACATATTTCAGTGAATATTTCTTTGCGATTTTTAACACGTTTTACAGCAGCTTTATTGAAGCTTTTATTTTCACTCTAGTTTACTGATTCTTTACCATTCATTTATATTGCAGTGTCTCGAATAGCACTTGTTTCCCAGCTTCTCACGATAAAACTATGTGATGAAAAGTGGACACATAAACTGTTATCAATTCATTAAAGATTCAAAAATGAGAGAAAACCTAGCTTAATGTTATATGATTTCTATGTTGTATGTCATCGAGCTAATGACATTATTTATTGAACGTCCCTCGTACTTGTACCTCCCCATTTTAAATTTTCTTGAATGTCTACTAACTTGTTTCTTGTTTCTTTTCGCATATGACCTCAATCATCTAGATTAGCATTTCAGGAAGTTTTTTCTCTTTTTGGGTAAATGGACGCGACAACGGATATTTGAGCGAAGTTGTGGAGAAATGTCATTGCTGCTGCTGTAAAACATGCGTTTGAAATCACAAGCATTAAGAGCCATAAAGAATGGTCCCTTCCAAAAAGATTGGTTTGTGTTTTATAATTTTCGATTGAAGATTAATTGTGCGACAGCCTTGATATTAAGCGAGAGGTTCCCAGGTGACATAAATTGCGTTGCACTCCTTGTGTTATTATTATACGTATAACGTATTTTTTTATTTAATGAAAATTTCGGTATAATTGATAGGTACGCGAACTCCAGTGCTTTTACTAACGTCGCTAGCCCTCTTGTGATGTCACGGTAACGAACGTTTCTCCATGTACATTTCTACGCATGAGTATACACGAAAATGATTTTCAAATCAATTTCACAGTTGGCTTACTAGAAAAACACAGCGAATGTAAGTATTTTTACATGTATACATGTATATCACATTGTGATAAGGTATTAAAAGATTGACTGAATTGGTAAAATATTAGTCTGAGAGAGAGAGAGAGAGAGAGAGAGAGAGAAAGTAGTCTAAAGTATAGTACACAACGTATACATGTGTGCTTAGGCCAATCCCTGTTCCAACTTCATCCAAATGGGTCATTTTCTCCTACATGGGATTCACACCAAGTACTTTACTGATTGTCAATTCCTCTAAGGCCTTTAAATGGTCAACATCTACCCCATTTAAATAAAACTTCCTAAAATCACAATGTATTCCGGTAATAAATTTTGATCAAGAAACTTTAAAAATTAGATTAAAGATATAAAGATACAAGTACAAATTGAAAGTTTTAGTTGTTGCTATAGTAATGTTTTTTTTCTATTTTATAAGCCTTTATTCTGTCAAAACATTTTCAACGTGTTTTTGTTTTCTATCATGGTGGGGTTTAATAATGCAAATTTGGGGAGCAGCAGAGCTTTCAATCTTGCTCCCTCTTGGCACAGACCATTATTGGGGCAAACTATATAGTAAGTGGTACAATTATCAGGGAATGCTTTAAAACCTATTAGAATCCAATACTGAGGAGCCATCAACAAGCCAGTAATGTGAGAGCATGACCCACTGGCTCTGAAAAAAAAACGAGTGTCGGTTTTGATTGTACAATGTTCATGGAGCAGATATCAGAATATTTAAGGCAAATCCTGTGCATCAAATTGTAAAAACAAAACATACCCAGTTGTGTATGAACGAAGCGTCAAATCAAAGGAAACTGGCGATATGTCTAGATTTAGCTAGAATGCGGAGAGTCGTTTTTCCTTTTTCAGTGGTGACATTTTGTGGAAGTTGGGACTTCATTCTCCTTGTTGCTTTTATACAATTTCACCCTTTGAAATAATTCTCACTGTAATACCGGTATTTAAAGCCTTGCTTTCAGTGAAATTTCTCCATCTATATAATTTTTGGATATATCCTTAGGTAAGTCGAATAAAACTGCAAAAACGTGTTGATCTTGACTCTTTGCAGCCATGTTTATACAGAGATGTTTGTCCAACCTCAGCATCCGTGACGTAATTTGTGAAAAGGGGCGGGGCTTACAGAAAGCGCGACGATTCGCGAATTTCATAGATGTATTAAAAAACGCATGGTCTATAAAATTCTCCAACATCGTATGTATAAGAGTATCGGCTATAATTGCCATTTAACTTAGTACCTTTAGGCTAGATTTAGTACTCTTATTACTTTTTAGGTTACCTGAGTAAACTCAGGTGACCTATTGCTATCTGTTTTCGTCCGTCGCCGTACGTCGTCCGTTAACATTTGAACATTTCAGCTTCCTCTCTGCATCCACTGAACCAATTTCAACCAGATTTAGCACAAAGCATCTATGGGTGAAGGGGAACAAAAATTATGAATTTTATGATCTCTGCCCACCTAGGGCCTGAGGGGTAGGGCCAAAACCACTAAAATTATTGCAATCTTTAAAAATCTTCTTCTTTACTCCTGGACATCAAGCAGTCAAACTGTTTGTATGATTGTAATCAACACTGAGTCCTCTACCAAAATTGTGAAATTCATGGCCCTGGGGTCAGGGGTTCTTGTGCTAGGGCAGGGCGAAAAAAGTATATAGTGGAAATGCATTTTTTCTTTGAACATCTTCTTCTCTGCTCCTGGGTATTAAATAAACCAACTAAGTACATAGTTATGATGAGCAAGATTGCCTCTACCAAAATTGATACTTTTATGGCCCCAGGGTCAGCGGTTCTGGTGTTAGGGCGGAGCTCTATTGATTATATATTGAAAATACCTGAACTCTTTGAAAATCTTCTTCTCTGCTTCTGGGTGTTAAATAAACTAACAAAGTGCATAGTTATGATGAGCAAGAGTGCCTTTATCAAACTTGTGAATTTAATTGCCCTAGGGTCAAGGGTTCTGGTGTTTGGGGGAGGGGGGGCTCTGTTTATTATATAGTGAAAATATACTGAAAGGAAAAAGAAACGCAGGGTAAACTTTTCCGGTGAATTAAATTTGTTTTTCTTAAAATATGTTTTAGTTTTCCTATCTAACTTTTAAAATCATCTTTCAAAAAGATATAGCCAAATTCCCATTTGATTTTGTCTAATAATTCATGAGTTATTGAAGCTCAAATGACGATACCCCCCAAAAGTGAAAATCGAAAACTCTCATTATCTTCAATGTCTTTCCCGTGCATCTGTCAGAGCCTTATTTCTTCTTTGCATGGAATTTTAACTTTCTGTTTAATCTTTCAAACCCTGGCTATATTTGGCATGGGTAACCACACAAAAAAGTAAGTCAAACGGCGCGCGCATGCGCCAGTGAGGGGAATGCAACTGTAAGTTGACTGGCTCAAAAATCCAAAATGCGGAATTGTGTTCTTTCAAATTTCGTATGAATGTAATGATTATAATCGTCTACTGTATAAATGGCTGTTTTTTGTGGTAGTAAGATGGCGATTTAAGAGATGGTAGAACGAATAACCCGCTCCTAACATGGCTCTGTTTCGTGTTAACGTCATCGTCACGGTTGATTGAAAACCATTCCAGACCCTCTCTGACAACGGGTAACAAGTTTTATGGGGGAAAATTTACAAGAAATTGCTTTGTAAACTGATGTTGCCTTTTTCATTAATTAGGCAATTCGAAAACAAGACCCCATTGAACTTCCTTAAACTGTGCCAAGATTGCTAGAAATTCATATCGTCTCTAAATATTGAAAAACGATGTGCATACCTCATATGCATCAAATAATGCAACAAGATTTGTAGACAAACTCGTCGTTATCAAATTGCACGTGTTTTGGACTTTTTAGCGTTTTCCCTACGTGACGTCATAAATTTTACGGTTGATTAATTCTGAATACTGATTTTGCTGCACAGTAACTAAATTTCTCTTCTGACAAATTTTCATAATTTTCGGTCATGTGGTCAATTTTTTTTCGAACATTATGTTACCCTGCGTTTCTTTTTCCTTTCAGTATACATGAATTCTTTGAAAAGCTTCTTCTCTGCTCTTGGGTATCAAATAAACTAATTAAGTGCATAGTTATGATGATCAAGAAAGCCTCTACCAAAATTGTGACTTTATATCCCAAGGGTCAAGGGTTCTGGTGTTGGGGGGGGGCTCTATTGATTATATATTATATTAAAAACACATGAATTCTTTGAAAATCTTCCCTGCTCCTATCTTTTAAATAGCTTATTACATGTAAGTACATAGTTATGATGAGCAAGAGTGCCTCTACTAAAATTGTGAATTTTATGGCCCCAGGGTCAAGGGTTCTGGTGTTGGGGGGGGGGGCTCTATTTATTATATATATTGAAAATACATGAAGTCTGAAAATCTTCTTCTCTGCTCCTAAGTTTGAAATATCTAATAACATGTAAGTACATAGTTATGATGAGCAAGAGTGCCTCTACCAAAATTGTGAATTTTATGGTCCCAGGGTCAGGGGTACTGGTGTTACATATGTAGGGCGGGGCTCTTTTGATTATATAGTGAAAATACATGAATTCTTTGAAAATCTTCTTCTCTCCTCTTGGGTATCAAATAAACTTACTAAGTGCATAGTTATGATGAGCAAGAGTGCTTTTACCAAAATTGTGAAGTTTGTGGTCCTAGGGTCAGGGGTTCTGGTGTTAGGACAGGGCTCGTTTGAATATATATTGGAAATACATGAATTCTTTGAAAATCTTCTTCTCTGCTCCTAGGAATTAAATAAACTAAGTGCATAGTTATGATAAGCAAGAATGTCTCTTCCAAAAATTTGATTTTTATGGCCCCAGGATCAAGGGTTCTGGTGTTAGGGCGGGGCTCTATTGATTATATAGTGAAAATACATTAAATCTTTGAAAATTTTCTTCTCTGTCTCTGGTTATGAAGAAGATAAACAACCTATATTGTTATGATAAGCAAGGGCCCAAATCTTGCAGAATTGTTAATTTCAAAGCTCCAGGGTTACCGGGGGGCTTTACTTATATACTGAAAATGAATTAATTGTTTGAAATCTCCTCCTTTGTATTAATTAAACATTTATTTATTTTTTAATAGTCAATTTTAAGAATACCTTTTTAAAATTTGTGCAATGAGTGGGCTTTGGGTCAGGGGTTTATGTCACAATGTTAGGGGCACTACTGATTAATTCTGAATATTGCTGAATATTACTGATTAGTTGAAATGCATTTTTGTTCCCCTTCCCTGCCTATCGGTATTAAGTAACCAAGGTAAGCAACTGCTAAGTGTATTGTTATGATGATCAATGGTGCCTCTTTCAAAATTGTGAATGCTTTAGCATCTTGCTTAAAAAATGAATCAAATTCAATAACTGGAAAGTTGTTGCATAATTCTCAGGTGACCTACATGTATAAGGCCCATGGGCCTCTTGTTACATGTAGCACTTTTAAATTGATTATCAATTAGCAAACAAATTAATCTTAATTAAAGCATAGGTTTACAAATATCGTCAATTGTACCTGGTTATTTTTACGAGACACATAATTTCTGATAACGAGTTTAATTATAACAGTCTTCAAATTATACCCGTTTTTAATATCGCTGACACTTTCTTCTGTTCTGTTTGCATTTAATTAAATCGTGACTTTTTAACGCACTTTAATAGTTTGCAAGTAAATCATGATTTTTATATTGTCTCTCTTTATATTTCCGGTAAAGTGAAGACGGGCACGTGGTGCTCATCAACAATTAAACTTAGCAAATTTTGTTTTATTTTTAAAAACAGGAATCTAAGAAGGGCACATGATTTATAAAGGTAATTCGATGAACAAAAATATCATAATTTAATGAATAAACATTTATATCGTGGGAATAATTTTATTCTGATTTGTACATCGGGTTTTCCAGACGTATAAAGCCTATTTGTATGTACATGTAAACGCATTCAAAATGCTAAAGAATTGATTTGGAATTTCGCCTCAGACGATTTTAGTTTTTTTTTTTTTTGGCATGCTCAATTTGCTGAAAATTAACGCGTAAAAATTTAAACTACCTTATTTCAGCAAAAATACGTAAAAATTTACAGCAGTGAAAAAAACGCTAGAATACGGTATTATTGGAATCGCAATTCAGTGCCGTGGTATCGTTTTTGAAAGTTTTGGAGGATTGATAGGGGGGCAACCAGAGAATTTTTGTGTCACTTACCTGAAAAGGTTGACCAAAAAAAAAGATAATTGCCATAACTCAAAAAAGGAGGGGGGAACCAGTCTTTCAAAGAACATTTTCAATAGTTAAAGGGCAATATTCCCTGCCCCCCCCCCCCCCTGTTGCTATGTGCCTGCAATTTATTTCTATACTTTGATATACATGTACTTAATAGCAATAATCGAGAATTAGAATTCATGCAAGATAAGATGCAAATAACGTAAACGTTGATGTCGTAATGACGTTTGATTTTGTACCTGCCTTCGGATTATTGTCCTTGAATGGAATTAAAACACTGCGTAAGTTTGGAAAACCCTAGTAAATTAAGCTTTGACGGCAAGTTGATTATTAACTCGCAGATCATTGAATTTATAGCTTTCGAATACCGCACCGCTCTCTATAAACCCTCGGCCGATATGCGCTGTAAAACGCCGGTCACACATAGCGCCATATGTAAATTCTTCAGAAAGAACGATAATTCTGGTTGAAGCAAACAGCCAATGAAATAATAGCTTTAATGTATTTTTCGATAGAAAATCATACACAATATGGCACCTCCATTGAAACAACATTTGAAATACAAAAATTAAATGCTTTCCAACAAGAAGCGATACTTTTGATGCTTTAACGGACAGACGTGGCGTGTTCATAGGAACGCAAAACGAGTTTACACGATGCCTTAGAATTTCCTCGAAAATTTCTCAAAAGTTCAAGGCCGTAAATTGTAAAGAGTTTTTTCATTGGTCCGCGGTCGGCTACAACTCTCCAATGAAAACTGACCGGAGTTTTACAGTGCATATCAGTCTAGACGAACTCCAAAAACGGCGTGAACTCCAAAAAAGAAGTCTTTGGCTCCGTCATGCATTGCGGCAAAATGTCTTCCGATGTAAACAAACGATGGATTGTCGTTCGCTTTCTCCACAAATACGACTGAATAATGGCTGTATTTAGTAAATTGTGACTGGATTTTAATTTTTGTTGAATAAATAATTGTACCCATTAAATTATTCAGTGGTTATTGGTTTATTTATCGCTCTGTATTCTTGCATAATAGTGATTTTGGATGTACGTACGACACCGGGATTCAATAAAGTCGGTAAGAATTAATTTTCTAACTTTATTTATTGTCCCGTTGATTTAAATTTGATGCCATTCCTACTATAAAGATGCTTAAATTTTATTTCTAAGACACTTAATTATATATCGTATTTTTTTTATGGAAAACAACACAACTTTGGCGGCAGAGCAGAGATATTTACAGGTTCGATTTCAGAAGACTTTTTAACCGCAATTTAAAAGAATGATTTTTTTAGTTTTTAAAATCATAGATTATAATTCTAAAAATGTTTTCATGATTATATCTATTCATATGTGAAAACATTTGGTATATAGCGATGGTGATAACATTTCTTGAAAACTTTCTTCAAAAAAGCCCAGGAGGAAATGTGGAAACTGAATTGATTCTCATGTAACTGTCACCGGATCGACTCTTATTCATGATTAAAATCATCAATTCAGTACTTTTTTAATTATTGGTAAGATGTATTTACAATGCAGTTGCTCATTAGTGATCTAAACATGCTGAAATTTATTCATACACTATAGACATGAAAAACAGAGGAAATTCGAACTGAAAATTCGCCAGCGTTCCTTACTTACAAAATAAACTTCTAAATTCAGTAAAAGTAGTTCTAAAATGACTAACTTAGTTACTATAAACTAATTTTCAACCACAGAGATGTTTTCATAAGATTACGACTGTTTAATTTGTATTTTGTATCCTACTTCTAGGATGTCTGGCTGAACCTCGAAGTTGGTCAACTTTGACTTGAAATTAAAAACTATTTGCACATGAAATCAAAATTCTAACAAAAACGTTCTCTAAAACCATTTATTATTAATCATTTCTGAGTACTTACATTATTGTAAGTAAATCCAATTTTTTGCAAAAGCACTTTTTGTAAGAGCCCACTTTTCACGACTTTTCACTGTGTTTTGATATAACTGCGCATGCGCGGGACTCTTTTTTCGGAGTCTTTTCTAGACTGAAATTCTCACTTCCGTTAACTCCGTTTTTGGAGTTCGTCTAGACTGGCATATCGGCCAAAGGTTTATGGGAAGCGGAACGGACGGAAAAGCCTTAGCTAGCAAAGATGGCTTTCAAATTGATTGATTGATCGTATATTCTTTAACGCCGAGTCAGATATATTTCAGCCATATTTTGGCGGAGAACTGTAATGATGGAAAATGCTACTAGCTAGATAGCTAGATACTTGATGTTGCAGGATGGATATTTTCAAAGAGGTCTTGGTAATACAATAGGTACCACTCTAGGGGCAAAAGCGGGTGTCATTGGGAACAGTTTGATCATCTTTGTTTATTTTCGTAGATTAAAGGATATAGGAGAAAGATATTTTATACCACTTTTAGCTGTCGTGGATCTTTTAGCCTGTTTGGCGGGTCCCGCATTCTATGTTATGGACAATACAAACTTTTATGACTACCCAAGCAGTGCTTACTGCCGAATATTTCCGTTTTTTACACTTGTATTTATCAGCAATATCTGAATATTTACTGCTTTCTATTTCACTTCAAAGATACTTGCTGGTTCGTAAACCGCTTGGACTGAAAATGACACTATATTGGAAAAGAGTTGCTTTCGTTATCTCGTGTGGTTTTGGATTTGTATGCTGTGTACCGCTTTTAGGAATAGCAGGAGTAGTAGAATCGAAAGAAATTTACAGGAATCACTCAATAACTACAAGGATTTGCAAATATTCAATGTATGAATCACCGTTTGTTGCAGCGTATTTTGCAGTTCTTCTTATTCTTTCGTTTGCAAGTATTGTGGTGACTACTGCTCTATATATTCCTGTCCTCCAAAGAATAAGACGACGATCTATTCTGAAGAAATCACTGTCTGTTCATAAAAAGACATTGGCTTCACAAACAAATAATCACATTGCCCCTTTAGCACAAATCAAAAAGGATAATGAATTTCTTCTCTCCAATAAAGAAACACATTTTTTCTGTGAGGATAAAGAAAATGCTAACAGAAAAACAACTCATATCTCCTCTGCCTACCATGGATCAGAAAGGGGGTGTGAAACAACTTAAACACGTGGTGAAATTGAAAAGGACAAAGACGATAATACCCGCTCTCGCTCAAAGAATCGATTTAACATAATGGTTTTCTGCCTCATACTGACGTACATTCTGTCATATATTCCACCACTACTAATTCTGGTTCTAGCCTACACAATTAAGAATTTTAATTACTTAAATTTTAATGAAACACAATCTTTGGTATGGATATATTTGCGTCGTTTAGTGTTTATCAATCATATTGTTAATCCCTTTATATACAGTTATTTTGATTCTAAATTTAGAGATCAGATTAAAGAAATATTTATTAGGAAAAGATAATTTTTTAAAGCAATAAAATGTAAAAGAAAAAAAATGATTTTCATGCTAATTCTTTTTACTGTTTTGTCTTTTTCAATGTATATCGACCATATTTTGCCCATAATATTGTAAAAAGTAAATGTGAATTTCATTATTCAAATCTCTTGATGCAAATATTCATAGACTCTCCTTTTATTAAAATATGAAATAAAATGATTCATTTACAGTATTTATTCTATTATTGGGTTATTAGTTACATACTAAATTGGCAATTGATTTTTTCGTTATTTCCCGATAATGACAAGGATCACACGACCTTTCAGCCGAGGATGTTCACTCCTCCATGCCACCTGAACCAACGCCTGATATTTTAGAGGTTCGTGATTGCCCTTCTCCAAATTGTTATAATTGCGCATGAATGCTGTTCTTATCTCCATATATTTCACAGTACAAGTAAAAAGACTCAGTCTAATCAGATACTGGTAATTATAATCGTTTTGGATATACACAAGAATGAGTAAAAGGAGAACTTCTGATTATTTTTTTTTATTATTCCTCTTTTTTTAATTCAGTTGCATTACCAATTTGGTATCCTTACTTTTAATTTTTTTGAAAAAGATCTTCGGTATTGTTTATCGTCCTTCGAGATTTTTTCACTTATTATATATGGCAGCCATTTGCCGATAAAGGACAACGAGTTTCTATCTATACTCAGCTCCCAGTGGCATTGAGCAGTGAGATATCTTTTTGGTACAAACACCTACTGCAACTCGGGACCTCGGTTGACATGGTCTCAGAGGATAGAGTGGTCGCCGGGTTCCGCAGAGGATTTTAACCAGTGACTTACATACTAGGATCGGTCCCTTATTTTGCAAATTTAGAGCATACACTTTAAACATTTGGATCACGTGGGCGACATTTAAAAATCATATAATA
Organism: Saccostrea cuccullata; assembly: GCF_032062105.1. NCBI lineage: Eukaryota > Metazoa > Mollusca > Bivalvia > Ostreida > Ostreidae > Saccostrea > Saccostrea cuccullata. The sequence goes on from NW_026936366.1 coordinate 20,984, forward strand.
AGGAAGTAGAAAAAAGAAGTACGGAAGGTTTAAAAGAGACAGTAAATGGTTTTATTAAGAGTATCCTAGAACTATCAATATGGCCAATGAAAGCAATTATGAATCTATTTTACAAGAGAAATATTTTCAAATGGCTCTAGGCAACACCATTTGCACCATAATAGGAGCATTAATAGGCCTCATGGGAAATTTTATCGTTATCTTTGTGTACTTCTTTCAGATTAAGAATAGAGAAAAGAATACTTTATCCCGCTGTTAGCCATTGTTGATTTTTTGGCGTGTGTGATGGATCCGCCATTTTACGTCATGGATAATACATAATTTTATAACTACCCTAGCAGCATTTTATGTCGGATTTTGTCGTTCTTTCATGTTTGCGTTGTAGCAATATCAGCATATATTCTGTTTTTCATTTCGCTCCAAAGATATCTTCTGGTTTGCAAACTGCACGGTCCTAAAATGACATTATGTTGGAAAAGATCTGCTTTTATTAGCTCATGCACATTTGGATTTATTTCTTCTGCTCCAATTCTAGGAAAAGCAGGTGTCTTAGAATCAACTAAAATGCATTTGAATAACAACATCAGTTCAAAAACTTGCAAAATTTCAGTGTACTAAACTCCAATGGTTTCTATCTATTTTGCATTCCTGATGATACTTTCAACTGTGAGCGTCATTGTTACATTTTCCCTTTATGTCCCTGTGCTGCTTAAGATGAAACATCATGCAAGAAAAATGTCATCTTCAAGAAACACTCAACGAATGCAACAATCTCAGAGTGAAGATTCATTTAATAATAAAATAAATACAGTTTCAGATAAATCTGAGGCTGATTTCTCGCATGAAAATTGCTCTACAGAGAGATCAAACGAAGAGTCTTCAATTGTAATTCACCCGAAGAAATACAGTAGAGTACTAATGCGAGCAAAAGAAAGATTTAATACGATGTTCTTCATCATAATTCTCACATACATATGTATGTTCTTTCTTATATACCCCCTCTTGTGTTTTTGGTTTTAACTTACACAATACATGACTTTAACCATATAAAATTGACAGATGCAGAGTTATTTGTGTGGATATATCTATCTCGTTTAGTGTTTATCAACCATATTGTGAACCCATTTATATACGGTGTGTTCCCGTTTTGCACACATTTGATAATTAGGTATAAACAATAGGTGTGACGTGTGTTTTGATAGCAATTATAGTCTGATTTCTGGTTAGGATTTACCTGGATTTACCTGTGAATACCTGATTTAGCTTAATGTATTCTTAAGAAGTTTAATACAATTTTATAAGCATTTTATTAAAATTCTATATATATTCATGGTAAAAATTTGATTTTATTGAATATTTTGTAAAATAAATAAATTTAAGTTTACTTAAAAATTTTTATTGTAATCAATAAGTGTCCTCCTTGAATGTGAAAGTCTGAAATACTGTATAGCTGTGCTTTGTAATGTTAATTTTGTTCCATGTCTTACCGTGGTAGGAGAGGCAGAGATTGACCAATCAAAATCTGACCAATTAAAATCTAACAAATGAAATTCTGACCATGCGGTGCGTTACTCTGCCTTTTCTCCCATCTACATCCTTGGAGGACGGACGTTGTTTCAAAGTTTGTTATTTATTTTATCAAGATTTTGGTGAGTAAATTTATTTCATTATGTCTTCTATGAGTAAAACTTCAGTTGTCATTCTTGGACACTCAATTGTGCGTCGTTTTCATGAATTCTTGAAATATGGTGACATTAGGTATTCTGCGAGCCTTGGTCTGGGAGAAACGCATTCCGTTCTGTACAGGGGTGTGGGTGGAAGAAAGGTTCGTGATGTAATATCTAAGGATATGGAGAGCGTATTTGCTTTAGGTCCAGATGTAGTTGTTCTAATGATTGGGGAGAACGATATTAGTCCTAGTACCGACGCTACTTTGTTAGCTGCAGAAATTGAATCTGTGGTATCGGTAATGCATCGCCGCTATAAAGTTGCAAAAATAATTGTTTGTAAATTATTGCCACGATTTGGTGTTCGTTTTGGGTACAATAATATTGCAGACAAAGTAAACGCAATATTGAGAGATGCATTGCCAGCACTGGGTTACTGCGTATTTTGGGAACATGGGAATTATTTCGTTTCTCCCCGTGAAGGAGACTGCAGTCGTAAATTTGTTCACGACGGAGTTCATCTGAACAGTCAGGGGAATGTTCATTTATATAGGAGTATAAGGGGAGCTTTAATTTCAGCGAGAAAATAGATATACATCTAAGTCATAAAAGTTTGTCACCATTTTGTTACTTTTATTGTTCGTCAATTTTTCAGATAGATATTCTTTGAAATTATACAACATTTTGTTATTTTAACAGTACGATAGGCATTTAGGATGTCTAATAATGTAAAACGGATTTATCCTTTTTCTGTGAAGAAAATTCGGTTGGAAAAAGTATCAGCAAATTTGATTGTTTCGTTGTTGGTTTAATTTTTACAGTACTTTAGGCAGATACTAAGTACAAGTTTCAGGCAGTTTTTTGGTACTTGCCAAGTTTCAACCCGTTTGGGTTTTTTCATTTTGGTTTCGGCTTTTACCATGCAGATGGCGATTTTTTCCATCGTTTTTCTATTTGATATCTAGGAATGTATTTTAAAGCATTCCAGATTTATCCTTTTTCTGTGAAGTAAATTCGTTGGAAAAATGTCTGCCAATTAGTTTGTTTCGGTATTAGTTGATTACTAAAATATTGTGAATTTTTACAGTACTTTAGGCAAGTCCTAAGTACAAGTTTCAGGCAGTCTTTTGTACTTGCCAAGTTTAAACCCTTTCGGGTTTTTTCATTTTAGTTTCAGCTTTTACCATGCATATGGCGATTTTTTCCATCGGTTTTTATTTGATGTCTATGAATGTATTTCAATGCATTCCAGATCGACTTATCCTTTTTCTGTGAAGGAAAATCGTTGGAAATTGTCTGCCAATTCGTTTGTTTCGGTATTCGTTGATTACTAAAATATTGTGAATTTTTACAGTACTTTAGGCAATTCAAGTCCTAAGTACAAGTTTCAGGCAGTCTTTTGTGCTTGACAAGTTTAAACCCTTTCGGGTTTTTTCATTTTAGTTTCAGCTTTTACCATGCATATGGCGATTTTTTCCATCGGTTTTTATTTGACGTCTATGAATGTATTTCAATGCATTCCAGATTGACTTATCCTTTTTCTGTGAAAGAAAATCGTTGGAAATTGTCTGCCAATTCGTTTGTTTCGGTATGAGTTGATTACTAAAATATTGTGAAATTCTACAGTACTTTAGGCAAGTCCTAAGTACAAGTTTCAGGCAGTCTTTTGTACTTGCCAAGTTTGTACCCATGCGGGTCTTTTCATTTTAGTTTCAACTTTTACCCCGGCGATTTATTTTCCATCGCTTGTTTATTTGATAAGTCTAGAAGTGCATGTTGATGCCTTCCAGATTTATCCTTTTTCTGTATAAAAAGAAAACAATTTGTTGGAAAAATATCTGCCAATTTGTTTGTTTCGGTATTAGTTGATTACTAAAATATTGTGAATTTTTACAGTACTTTAGGCAAGTCCTAGGTACAAGTTTCAGGCAGTATTTTGTACTTGACATTTAGCCGTTTTGGTTTTTTAATTCATGTTAGGCCCACTTTTACCTTGATGATTTTTATATCGATTTCACTTCAAGTTGATTTACCTAATCATGTTCGATTCAATGGTCCAGATTATGGAGGAATTAAAATAAAAAAAAATAATAATAAAAAAAAAAAAAAAAAAAAAAATCCGCATTTCATTTTTGAAGGTACAAGTTTACTGTTTGTATTTGCTATCCCCTTTATATGATATTGAGTCTTGTACAAATAGTTGTTTTTCATTATTCATTTATTAAGGTTTTATTGTTCTGCAACTGCGCTTAGATACATTACAAGCCCTTCAAGTACCTCGTTTGTAGTAGTGATGAAAACAATTAACAACAGCCGAACAGGTTGTTATCTGTGGGAAAGGCACTACAGCCTTCTTGGGAATTTGACACGGTGCGAGGGTTGTCGGCTTCAAAGGTGGTGATTTATAACTTATGTCAACTTTTCGTTTTATGTGGCTGATAGTTCTTACTGATCAGCATCGGCTTAGTGATGTTGACTAATGGCTTTTGCAGTCGCACAATGGGTGCTTTTATTGGCTTACGGCAATTCGGGAAATACAGATCTGTTCCAAAACACTTTTGGTTCTACTATTTACTCTATTTCCGGAAAATTTTTGTCAACAACTGTAGGTGATACAGGGTGTTTTATCGAAAAGCGGCAGAATCAATGAAGTAAAAAATTAATTGTAAGAAAAGGTTCATCACTTTCTAGTTTGTTGTATTAGATTTACACATTGTACTGAGCGATGAAAGTGGTTATATAATGTAATGTTAAATATCAATATGCTCAAATACGTTGTCATGTAGGCTAACTGACTCTGACGTTGGGGCCTACACTGGCTACAGTGAGGTCTTACAATTCTTGTTCATTGTCAATTAAGGCCGAAGCCTTTTACAGTTTATATTTATACATAACATAATATATTGGACACATACTTCTTCCTTAATTTTAAATTTATATAGGTATATATTTACCAGCATTATGCCAGGCAAAAGGAATAAAGCCCAACAGTCCAAAACAAGTCAGGTGAAAAGACCACGACGTGCACATAACGGAACTGGAAAGTCCACTACCAATGATGCTGTGGCTGTCGATACAAGCACTCAACCCCTTGATGTTCCTCCTGAAGCCTTGGCTGCATTAACCCAAACCATAACAAAGGCAGTCACGGAGAAGGTGTTAGCAGAGATAAAACCATTACTGCAACATCAGGGGAGTATCTCTGTTCATAATATGGGGGGAGAAAAGGGGAAATAATGCTTCCACTACATCAAGCAATAGTTTAACAGCAGGTCCTTCTGGGTCAGTTTGTCAAATAACAAATAAGTCAGTAGATGCAAGTATCTCAGGATTGGTATCAGGCGCTGTAATCGAACACAGTTCACAGATTGTAGGTACTGAACTTCCACCTGCAGCAAATGTCGGTAAGAAATCAGGTTTTGTAAGCTCATCAGTACCGATAGAGGCAACTGTTTCTGACAAAATAAAATCTAAAATTTGGTCAAAACAATATGTTGATATGGCTCTGTTGTTAAAAAAGGAAAAGGGGAAAAGTAAGTATTCTATCAAGGTAGAGGAACAGGATCAGACAGGTAAGGTGGTAATCCACAATATGCGATCCACAGATGACGACGAAGTTAGGGATGGTTCGTTATCCCTGCATGACTGGGTAACTGCGTGGAATAGGTATGTGACAATATATTGCATTAAAGATACACTTGCACAGCCAAAGCTTGCAAAACACATGGAATCAGTAAGGCAAATTGCAGAGGAAAAGGGGGACTGGAGAAAATATGATAAGGAGTACAGGGAACTCATAGAACAAGGTGAGGTAGAATGGGGTGATGTCCATATGGAGATATATGTTAATGCTCGCCTCAAACAATCAGAAAAGAAGTCAAGCAAAATAACACCAGACCGTTCGTCATTTGGTGCGTATGAGGAAGTCCCTCAGGGGTCATGCTTTGCCTATCACAAAGCTGGAAGGTATTGTAGGCTTGGTTCATCATGCAAATTCCAGCACAGATGTTATAACTGTGGTGGCTTCCATCCAATCTACATATGTAAAAAACCAATTCAACGGCCATTTCGTTTCTTGGACAAATCCAGAACCCAAAAACCATTTCAAGGAAATGGCACATCAACCAACACAGGTAATGCTAAATTCTCAAAGCCAACCTATCCCACAAAAGGGTCCAACTCCAGTAAATCCCAGTAGATTAGAGTACTGGTTGGTGGGGTATGACAAGGTAGAAACAGAATTTTTAGTTAATGGTTTTTTGATATGGGTTCCACATTGGTTACACAGGGGAAAGTAGAAATACTCTTTCAAAAAATTTAAAATCGGCACTGGACTTACCAGAAGTTATTAGCAAAAAGTTAGAAAAGGAGATAAATTTGGGTAGAATTATGGGTCCTTTCAAAGAGAAACCACTGCCAATTTTAAATTGTTCCCCTTTAGGTCTAGTTAGTAACAAAACAGAGGGTGAGTACCGTATGATCCATCTTTTGTCATATCCGGAAGGTGAGTCTGTCAATGATGGCATACCCGAGGAAGAGTCATTTGTTCAATACTCTTCTGTAGAGGATGCTATTCAAAACATTAAGCAGTGTGGGAAAGGATCATATTGTTGCAAAACAGATATTTCTAATGCATTTCGAATTATCAACCTACATGCATCACAGTTTGAATACTTTGGTTTCACTTGGCAAGGTCATTGGTATTTTGACACGTCTTCAGATGGGTTGCAGTTCTTCCTGTTGTATATTTGAAAGGTTTAGTACAGCACTTCAGTGGATTGCACAAGAAAAATTAGGAATTAAATTTATGACTCATGTATTAGATGATTTTCTAATTGTTGACAAATCTGCGACAGAGTGCCACAAAAAACTTGTGGCATTTTTTTTAACAGTTTGCGCCGACATAGGTGTACCTATAAAAAGTATAATGTATTTGGTTAGAGAGTTAGTGCTAATTTGTTTGCAGTCTAACATTTTGTTTAAAGCTAGGCATCTGGGTACCTAGGAAAATATTCTATGTGACTGCTTGTCTCGTTTGAAGGTGCAGCAGTTCCATCAACTTGCTCCTTGGATGGACAAAGAACCAACGGTGATTCCCAATCTGCCAACATTACCTCCTTAGAACCAGTCTTGAGGAACCTGTTGACTTCAACATTGGCACCAGCTTCCACTCAAGCATATAAACGGGCATGGTCTATTTATAGAAATTTTGCAAACAAATTTGATATGAGTAATGATCTTCCGTTGTCTCAGGAAACTTTGGCTTTGTTTATCTCTTATTTATTTGCTGAAGGTTATGCAGCCTCCTCTATCGTGTCATTTATTTCATCAATAGCATATATACATAAAATTAATAATTTGCCTGACAATACATCATGCTTTCTCATTCAGAAACTATTAAGTTCCTGTCGCAAATCAAGACCTTCAATGGATATTCGTTTACCCATAACCATAGTAGTTCTGCCTAAAATTTGTGATGCTTTAGAACATACAATATCGAACATATATAAAAGGGCATTATTTCAAACAATGTTTTTATTGGCTTTTCATGGCTTCCTCAGAATAGGAGAGATAACATCAGTTGGCACTGCTAATAAGGTTTTACAAGTTTCACAGATTACTTTTCAAAAAAGTAAAGTTTTGATTCACTTTCAAAATTATAAACATTCTGATGGTAAAGTTTTTACTCTTACAATTAATTCTTGCAACTCTTTAAAATATTGTCCAGTGGGGGCATTAGAACACTACATTAAGATGAGAGGGAGGACCGATGGGCCCCTTTTTTTTGCTACCCCCAAAACACTGCAGTCACAAGGCAAGAATTTTCAAACATATTAAAGCAAAGCCTCATGTTTTGTAATTTGGATGTCAATAGATTCAAAGAACATTCCTTTCGAATCGGAATGGCCTCTTACTGTGCATCACGAGGGATGAGCGATAGTCAGATTAGATTCCTGGGTAGATGGAAATCGGATGCATTTAAATATTACATAAGACATGTGACACCATGTTGATATATGCTTGAGTGGAAGTGGATCCTCGGAGCAGATTTGTTTTGTTATTTGTGTAGGATCTCGACTTTGAAGTGATTTTCAAGAGTATTAACGTATGGGGGCATATGTTTATCCCTCATCCAGAACAATAGTGCCTAAGTCATTTGTTAATACTTAGGCTGGTAGGTGACAAGATCGCGTGCATATAAACATTTAAAATGGTGCGGAAGCTTACAGTGTGAAATATTTTCCAATATGGGGGCATATGTCTATCCCTCATCTAAAACATTGCTCGAGACAGTCCTTAAATGAATACCACATACATGTGAACTTAGTAAAAAACAGCGAATAAGATGATGATTTGCGACTATAAGGGCATATGTTTATCCCTTATCGGACATTCTACATAGTGATTCGTTAATACTTGGGACCCACAGACATAATACACTAGGAAGAGTAAACTCATTTGGTTGTGATGGGGGCATATGTTTATCCCTCATAAGACACTTGTGAATTCAAATTGTTGTTTTATTGCATTACGGGACATATGTTTATTCCCATGTTTGTAAATTTTACTCACTTTTGGTATGATTTATGTTTGAGGTGTGTTGCCATTTATTTTTCCTTTATGGGTCTGAACTTTCCCTAATTCGGTCAAGTCAGTGGCGTTTTCAGACCCATTTTCATGATTTTTCTGTTAAATCTAAGTGGTAAATTTGGATTATCTCCCTTTACAAAATTGGTTTTATTTCTCATCTTGATATCTTGTGTCTGCTAAAAATTATATGTCATTATTAATAATACTTTTGAGAATTTCAAACAAATTATTAAACGTCACAAAGGTGGCAACACACGACAAACTGTTTTACAGACTTTTTACTCATTGAAGGAGGATAAGATAAGGTGTTCTAGCTTTGAAAGGATGATGGAAAGAAATTAACCAGTTGATGGGTAACCGGGGTATCAAAATACTTATTGCATTAAAATAAATTATTAATATTTATTTTTTTAAGTCCAATTTCTTAAGAAAAGTATACTTTTCAATCTTTTTACTTTTCAATCATGATAAAATCCTAAATGAATTAAAGATACCAAAAAGAAATAGAGAATAAAAATTAATTTGAAAATAATGCCCAAGCCCAGAAGGTCTTAAGATCATCAGATAATTATAACATCAAAGTGACTATATTAAATACATAAACTTTGTATTTATTCTCTTATTTTTTCACTATAAGTTCACCTTTAACCTACATACTTAGTATGGTATAGACTATAGCAATTAAGTGATTATCTCACCTGGTCTAATTCCCATTTTCACACATTCTTTAATTACCTGTAATTCAAATGTGTGCAAAACGGGAACAAACCTTATATACGGGTATTTTGTTACTAAATTCAAGGATAACCTAAAAAACTGTTTTAAAGAAGTACAATAAATGAATGTTTGTAATCCTTGATCATCATTTTTCCCGAGAAATAATTTATTGTATAATTCTTAGGTTATAAGTCCATACACTATTTTGTTTTTAAAGGTTACTAAATACGGAATTTAAACTATTTTTTAATAAAAAGGAAACCAAATAAGCGGTATTGTTTTTCTTTTAAATTTACTTTCATTCATAAGCATGCTCTACGTATGAGCAATTTCTTAAACGAGGTAAATTATTGACAAGCAAGTTTATGAAACAAGAATATCAACAGTCTCGTTTAAAGTCATCATCTCGTAAGTTCTTTGGTGGATACAAGAACCTTGTCAGCAAATACAATTTATTATTGAGTCAAATGCTGACTTACGTTTTTTATACCAATTGTTAGTCCATTATTTATACACTGAATTGACGACGGATTTTTTCCGTTATTTCCTGATCATGACAACGAGCACACGGCGGGTGTGACCGGTCGGCAGGGGATGCTCACTCCTCCATGGCACCTGATCCCACCTCTGATGTTTCGGAGGTCCGTGTTTGCTCTGCTCTTATTTTGTATATTGTTTAATGGACTTTGAGATTGAATACTGTTCATTATTTCCATATACATCTTTCATTCATATGAGAAAAAAAAATCCCATCTTTAGAATCTGCATTTAGCCACTCTACCCTTGCAAAATTACTTGAATGATTTGATACAACTTAATACTATAAACAGCTTATAGTTAAACACTAACACACGCGAAAAATTATATATATCTTATCTAGATGACATCCCTGTGAGCAAGTATGCAGCTTCTGTAATACCTGATGAGGTATATTTCACTGCACATACAAGTATTTTGATGATTTACTTAAGGTAAATTATACTTCCGTTCTTAGAAAACTTTTAAAAATTCATTTCCATTCGAAGAACTTTTAGTACTAAAAAACAAAACTTTCAACAGGCTTAGCATTCATAATTTAAAATCAAGTGACTTCAGTTTCCATATGTAACTCAAAAGGGAAACTTTTAATGCCTTCATAAATAAATTCATGGCAGCCTAATATCTTAAGATGATTAGCATTAAACAATCAGTACTGAGCTAACCCATGCACAAAAAGTTTCATGTAAAAACCCAACACAGTCAGGCTTTATAAATTAAACCTCTTCATCATTTATTATCAGATATTATGTCAAAAAAGTCAAAGTTATCTAAACAATACGGATTGGTATTGATAAGATGAATGTCCTCATTATACATAATTTACTAGAAAATGTTTTTGTATAGCATAGGCAAGAAATCACATTTAATTATTAATAAATGTTCTTTCTAACCTATGATAGAGAAAACTATCATACCTAATTTGTAAACTCTTTCTGAAAATATATCACATATAAGTTTTCAACCATCGACTTAATTTTTGGAATAAAACAGTGCAGATTGAAATACGTTTTTATTTTTGAAAAGTGCATCATTTTGATAATTATATTTAAATAAACATATATATATACACTAAGTCAGCTTGGCTACTTTTCTAATAATCGCCTTCACAACTTCAAAGTCAACTACTTTTTATTCTATTTTCTTTTTTAAATTTTTTTATATCTGTAATTCTAAAAGGTTCTCTCTTTCCATGCCCCCCTCCCATTTTTTTTCACGATTCTTCGTAGATTAGATATTAAAGATATCTCGTTGCATTTAATTATCTTAATATCTTCTTCCGTTCAAAGTTATTTATGTTTAATCTTCATTTTTCTAGAGATTATCTTTCTTCCCATATAGATATTTTTTTCTAGAACGGACGGAAGTCAGAATAAAAAGCATAGATTTAAACTTTCTTTAAAAGGAATTTTTTTTCCTTTATCTAATTTTTTCTATACGTTTTCTGTTACGGGTTGAATTTTCTTTTGAATAATTATTTTAGCACTTCATGACGATCATATCCATTTTCGAATGCACCTGTTTGTATAATGACTGCTTTACTTACTTGTACTACATCAATCAAAAATTAGGCAAATATTTTCACAATAAATTGTCGACATATTTATCCAATATCGCCTGATAATGACAAGGAGCGGTTGTGACCGGTCGGCAGGGAATGTTTTTTCTTCCCTGGTATCCGATCCCAGTTCGGTTGTTTTGAATGTCTGTGTTTGCTGAGTTGTATTGATTATTGAAATTCTAGGCTTGAATAATCTTCATATATTTCGTTTGATTATCACACCTCTTTGATTAACCTGTTCACTTTATCTTTACAATCGTCATCTCCCTTTCTCATACAGCAATACATGTACCTTCATCACCTGCATACGGAGTTTATATATCTCAGTTGATTCGATATGCAATTTCGAATCTGTCAAAACAGAATAGGAGCAGAGCAACACGGACCTAAAAAAAGCATCAGAGGTGGTGTTAAGTGCCACGTAGGAGTTGGCATCCTCTACAGACCTGTCACACCCGCCGTGTGCTCCTTGTCATGGTATAACGGAAAATCCGTCTTTAATTCAGTGCATAAATAAGTATGAAAAATGTCAGTCAGCATTTGATTCAATGACAAAATGTTTTGCTGACAAGTTCATTGTATCAACCATAAAACTTACGAAATGATGACTTTAAACAAGACAGCTGATATTCTTGTTTCATCAACTTGTTTGTAGAAATTGTTCATACGTACATGTAAAGCATGCTCTTTGTAGCTAATCAACTGAGATATTTAAACTCCGCATGCAGATGATGGAGGTATGTTGCTGCATAAGTAAGGGAAGATGACGATAGAAAAATTAAAGTTAAATTACCATTTACGTCTTTTTCAAGTAAAATATCCAAGTATGAAACAGATGAATCCGACTGTGTGGTATCTTTACATTTAATAACATTAATTGAAGTATATTTCATACAAGATTATATACATGTAGGGATGTGCGAATTTTTCGTACTTTAACGCAAATTATGCAAATACTACAATATATTTTTTATCAAAATATAATATATGATGAGTAATACTATAAATAAGAAATGCTAAAAAGTGATGGATACAAAGAATTTCTATATGCAAAAAAAAATAATAATTATAAAAATGATGGAAGTTTTTTAAAACTTCTATCTTATAAATTTCACTAGCATATATTTATTACTTTTTCTTTCATACCATTTTATAACCTCTTCTTAAAGAGCTTCACGTTATCATAACGTCAAAAAAATATCACAGAGTCAATCTACCTATCAGTTGAAAATTTTTTTTAACCTGTAATTTCTTAATTTTATTGAGTTTAATTAATAAAATGAAAAAAAAAAATAAAACAGTAAATACGCTTCCTTTTAACTATGATACGCGAAATATTGCGCCATGGAAAACCCAGTCGGTCTTATTAAATACTGGTCTAACAACTAGTATGAACAATGTAAGTAAGCATTTGATTTAATTACATGTATATTGTTCTTACCACTAAGGTTACAAGGTACAGATAATACTAATTGTTTTGACCATATATAGAACGTACGAAATGATTATTTTAAACGTGATATTTGATATTCTTATTTCATCAACTTATTTGTCAATACCATACCTCGTTCTAGAAATTTTTCGTACGTAGAGCAACTTATTGTGTATCGGATGAATTGAAAAATATTACATACATATGCAGTTGGAAAAAGTATATTGTTCAATAAAATAGGGAAATTGACGATGGAAAAGTTAAAGTCATTATGTTAAGCTCTGTTGTCAAATCACCATAAACGTTTTTTTTCTTTATAAGAAGCGTCTTAATTATCGTTTTATATGTACTATAAAATATCATGCAATTTTTTAATGTAATAAATGGTTTCAAATATTCTTACTTAAAAGATTTATGAAAGTTTTTATACTACTTTTCCATACGTGTAGATAAAAAACAACATCTATTACGTAACCTTGTATAATAGACACTATCTTAATTATATAAGTTAAAGATGATCTTCCTGTATATACTGGATGTGGTTTTTCTCGGAACATGTCTAAGTCTTTCGGGATAACTTGTTATATTCACCACAAGACATGACTAGTATGTTCATCACGGGCTTACCGTTATATAAATAAAAATAAGTTGTATATGTACTTCTTATTGAGTTGCGCCTATTTAAAAAAAAATGTACAAATTGATCGCAAAATTCCTTATTCTTGTGACGTTGATGACATTGCTGAAATCAGCTCCTGTCATACCTCCGAGGAAAATATATCACCTGTAAGTTTATTGTAGTTTAACTTCAAACATCTTTTGTTTTATTTTTTCCGAATGCTATAGTTTTCATATATTAATGCTTTATCGAGCTACACTAGCAATTTATAATATGATTCTTTGTCGGCATTTTGTTGTTATACATTTAATGTTTTATTAAATATTATTTTAAAAAGTTGTCAGTGTATCTCAAATTCAGATGTACAAGTTTCATTTTTTTTACTTTTAAATGTTTAAATTTTCAATTTCTTATGAACATACTCGTATATCTGTGTGATTTTTGATTATCAGAGACAAGCTGATTCGAGTTCATCCTAAAACAACAGATCAAGTCCTCGCTCTGGAGAGACTTCAAGAAAACCTTCCTGCTGAGGTCTGATTTTTCAAGCTTCAATTTCTTTTTCGTTCTACAACTCCTTACAATTTATAAATAAAGTGTTATTCTATTTATCCATAGCCATTTCCTGTCGTTAGAAATCTTCTTACCACTGCTATCTATTTTCACATACCGTTAAATATATGCTTCAAGAAATTAAATTCTGAATACTAGTATCTTATCCTTGTTGTTCTTATTGAAAAACACTTTTGTTTGGTTGGTTGGTCGGGGTTTTTTTATAATGGTTGTAAAAAATGTTTATTAGGAATAAGCAATTGTTTTGCTAAAGTTGTTTTCCCTAAAAAAATTAATCTCTCTCTCTCTCTCTCTCTCTCTCTCTCTCTCTCTCTCTCTCTCTCTCTCTCTCTCTCTCTAAAGAAAATGCAAATAATTTGGTGAATGAAAACGTCACAAAATGAACTAAGTGCGTTCTATAAAGTAAACTTTGGATTCTTGTTGTTAAAGATTGATTTTTGGAAGAGGCCAAATATTAATGCTGATGTAGATATTCATGTGCCTATCAAAGTGTATGATGACGTCATTCAACGACTGTCACGTGCTGACCTTAAGCCTACGTTGTTAGTTCATGATATACAAAGGTAATAAGAATTGTTATATTTTTATCCAAAGTACAAATTACATACATATATACCTTTGTAAACAAAAACTTTCTCGATTCAGAAAATTGAAAGTAATCCTATATCTATTCAAAATTGTAAAAGAATCGAATTAAACGTATTTTTATTAGTTGTAAAGTACCTCTGATTTTTAGTGTTATGGACCAAGAGGAAGCTTCCATGGAGATCCCTGATTACGTCATTGATGTAACAGGTGCGATGGCATTCCCAGCACTCAAACTAAGGGAAACGGATATTGTCGGAAAATTTGCACGACATGCCGAGGTCAATCACACTTCTCTTGCTCGGAATTTGTCAATTTCTTTCCTTACAATTCAGTCATTTATAGAAGTCGCATTATTTTATTCATATACTTCTAATTACATGTAATTAAGATCAATCTATAATATGTTAATTGCAATTTAAACATATTTTTGTAATAATCTGTAGATGGACAGTTGGCTCTTAAGAATGGCATCACAATACTCCGCAATAGCTAAAACAGAGTCTATCGGCATAACGTATGAAGGCAGAGATATGAAAGTTATCAAGGTATAATGCTTATAAAGGATATTATAATGTTCTTCATAAGGAATTTATTAATTGATCGATTGATTGACTGATTTTTTGATTGATTGATTGATTGATTGAACATTTTAGTGTATCTTGTTTTACATCTCCTTTGAAAAAGTTTTATTTAGAGAGAGAGAGAGACATCAACCTGAAGGTTTTTAATCGAAAATTGTCATTGTTCCATGGCAAGGGGATCACACAAGACCCTTGCAGGATAAATTCATTGCATGACGTAGAGATTGGTCCTTCAGATGGGACTTTATAAAATGAGGTCCCGTGTTACAGTAGGTGTTGGCACGAAAAAGGTCCCTCATCTGAAAGATTAATTTCTGCAATTTAAATAGTAAAATTTAGACTTTAGACCAATTTTCAGAAAAGTATTTTTTTTTTTACTTTGATCACGCCTATAGAGAGATATTATTTCCTTAAGTTATTACTTTGATCTATGCTAAGGAAGATACATTATTATCTGTTATTTCACGATCATGACAATGACTGGTCGGCAGGAGATGATCACTCCTCCATGGTACGTGATCCCATCTCTGTTGTTTTGAGGTCCGTGTTTGATCTGCTCCTATTTTTTATTGTTTTATAGACTTACGATCTTGAATACTGTTCGTTATCCCCATATGTTTCACTTTATAGGTTGGAAGAAATTTAGATGCACGAACTAAGCCTGTGATATGGATTGAAGCTGGAATTCATGCTAGGGAATGGATCGCACCTGCAACTGCCATCTATATAATAAACACGGTATGGTTTCTTAAGAGTATTTTTAAACTCAAATTAATAAAAAAAAAAGTGATTTTTATGACTTCGATATTTATTCAATGGAATCTTTTTATAAGTTTTCTCATAATAAAATAAAAAAGGAATAAATAGTTGGGCATGATATTGTGAGTGGTAATGCCTTTTTAAAGCAAATATTGCTACAATAAACAGAAAAGTATCAAAAGAAATTTTATGAACATGTATTTTTACAAAGCTGAAAACAAACAGAATTTAATAATGAACAATTTTCGAAAAAAAATTAATTGATTTTGATTTTGATTTCAATTTCTTTTTTAAAGCTTTTGACGGGCTATGGATCGGATCCTGTGGTGACTCGTTTAATGGAGGAATTTGACTGGCACATACTTCCTTCCGCCAACCCAGACGGTTATGAATACAGTCATACCACGGTATTACACAGTGTAAAGTAAATGTCTTCTTATAGAAATTTCCCTCTGCAATGCTGACGGATATTAGTAATTAAAAACACAGGTAGTGTTAATCTGTACAAAGATTTGTTGTGGTTATCGTGGTTTCCAATACAGAGCATGCGCAGACTTTGATCAATCACGAACTACTTTCTGCAATTTGATTTCTTGAGCATTTTTAAGCACATTGATTTTTTTCTTTTTTTTTTTACAAATAACAAATTATTTTCCATCTACATTGTAACTTCCATAACTATAATTTCTTTTTCAGGATCGTCTTTGGAGGAAAAATCGTAGTCGTCAGTCATTCTGGTGTATTGGTGTTGATCAGAACAGAAACTTTAACATCTCATTTGGAGGTTTAATATTTCTATATGTAACATTCTTTTCTTTGTTTTACTCAGGTTTCTAATTTGCGATGACATTCTGTCCTTGGTCGTATGTTTCGATTTTACGAAAACAAAATTAAAAGCTAAATCAAAATTTGACAAATGTCATTTATGAGTGAGGGATACAGCACTAGCAAATTTGAGGAATATACACTTTTCCAGGTTTTTTTTTTTACGATTATGTTTCCTTATAAAGAAATTTATTATCAGAAGTTATTGTGTCCAAGTCCAAAATATTTTTTATGATTTTTTCAATTCATTTCAAAACGCTTTTTTTTTCATTTCGCAATTTTAATAGTTGGTAATCTCTTTGGTAGTAAATGCAATCTATCTGTTAGTTGAATTTAGAATAACTTATTTCATATCAATGTTTGAGACATTATTTGATTATCTGTCTAGGAATCTGCCATATCATAAATAGGTGCACGTGATGTATGTGAAGATGATAGAGGATACTTACTCCTTCATGTCATCTGATCCCACATTTGATGCTGCGGAGAATCGTGCATGCTATGTTTCCAATTTGTACTGTTCCAATACCCTTTTGAGCACTTTTACGTCAGCAATTTCTTTATTCATATTCCTACACCTGATCCCTCCTCTGTTATGCTTTAAAGGACCTTGTTTGCTCTGCTCTTATTTTGTACGGTTAAATTGACTTTTGAGCTTGAATACTGTTCATTATCTCCAAATATTTCATATGCAAAACGTAATGATTTTTTTTTCAATGTTAGTCTCCCTAGTTATATGTCCTGTGTGTACAGCTGTATTGTTTGTACATTTTTAGGTTCATCGAACTCTGTTCTTCAACCTCTCCTTTCGCACTATTATTAACAGATAATAAAATGTTAGCTTGATTGTATTTATTTCAGGTCATAATAGATTTAATTAAAAAAAAGTTCAATATGTTGACAACAATTGGGTGACTATTTTTCAGTTATTATGATTCTAAATGTTTGTCACTTGGCTAAAAAAAATTAGTACATGGAAATTGTCTGAGATGTCCTGTTTAAAACAGATGAGATCAAGCATTACAATACTTAATAATAAAGCCCTTTTTTAGGTTTCTCTTCAAATAAAAGCTCTCTAAATATGCATTTCGAGTACCTGTATCGCTTGAATGATCTATAATTAAACATTGAAACAGGGGCAAGCACCAGCAGAAATCCATGCAGTGACATTTATCCCGGGACAGGAGCTTTTTCCGAGTCAGAAACAAGGAACATAAGGGACGCATTACTTTCAGAAAAGGGGCGGATCAAGCTGTTTCTTTCCTTTCATGCTTACTCCCAACTTCTGCTGACACCATGTTCTTTCACTTTCAATAAACCCTCGGACTATTCAGAAATGGTAAGATGTAGTATTTTAAACATATAAATACCAATTCCATAAATATCACCAAAACATCATATTAAGCTCATACTTTGGGTTTTTTTTTTTGATTGGCTGCATGCTTTTAAAGACTCTATTAACAATGACTATTTTCATGACTTGTGATTTTAACACTGTCTTACCAGAAAGAATGTATATATATTGTTTTATCTTATAATAAACATGTTAATTTCCTTCATTTACCAAAAAAAAAAATTATATGTAGTTGCGTGTTGCTGAAGCTGGCCTGAAATCATTGGAGGCTGTTCATGGAAGCGTGTACACCGCCGGAACTCCGCCAGATATTCTGTGTAAGAATACAACTTTCTTCATTTTGTGCATCAATAAGATCACCGGAGTCATCAGAATTTGGCAAAATAGCATAAAAATTGAAATGCAACGTCCGTCAGTTAAAATTCCATCTAACAACAGCTTATACTTACAAACAAGGTTGTTGTTTAGGCCATAGAATTAACAATTCTTTTTATTTATATTATGTCATTGAAAATACGTCAGCGTATTTAATATACCGAAAGTTTGTACTTTGGACAAGTTCTTGCATACCAGTGAAGATGGAGGGCATATATAAACATGTACCATATGAAGCTGAAATTAAAATATTACTACATATATAAAAGTAAGATGACGATGGAAGAGCTGAATTCAATAATTTTTTCTTGCTGATGGACCATTCTGTCATTGATTACTTAAAAAGTGGAATCTTTATTTTAACTTCTTCTGATGTCACTATCGTACACTTCTTTCAGTTATACGAATCTAATTATCAGTTACTTATTTCGATGATAAGCTTTGGTATTACGGTTCCTAAAATATTATAATCGATTGATAATGCAATGGTGATGGTTAGATATTTAAACTGTATTACAATTAACCAATCAGATAAGGCAAAACAGAAGTGCGACTCCAAAACCTCCTCCAAAGCTGCCAATGGAGAAAAGTTTATGTATCCGATTAATAAATCGTCCGATTACGGCATATCAAACGCTATTATTAGAGAAAACCACACATATATAAATTTCTTAAAGTTTAATGGCGAATAATGGCCATGGCAGCACTACAATTTTCACGAAATTACATTTAGTTACTGGTTACAATCGTAACCAAGGTTACCGACCCAAATACATTGGGCGATTTTGGCAACCCAAATGGCAAATGGCAAATACATGTAAATGAAAATCATCATGAAATGGGCAAATACACTGGGCGATTTGACAACCCAAATGGCAAATGGCAAATACATGTAAATGAAAATCATCATGAAATAGGCAAATATAGAAATGAATATGAAATAGGCAAATATACAAATGAAGCTGTTAAGCAACCTACTGGCAAATAATGCATTGCAAATGTTTCATCCAGTCTGACACAAATAAGCAAATCGAAATTTCACACTTATTGAAAATAATTTTGCACAGTTGTAGCGAGCCCTGGGAACAGATGCTCACTAAATATAACCCTATTTAAGTTCAGCTAAAGATTGCATAGTCTTATTCCATCCGTTATACATACAAATCGGGAATCGTACGAAAATCAGTCACATGTAAGACAATAGTGATCACTTAAGCTGCCAATGGAGAAAATTTTATGCATCCGATTAATGAATCGTCCGATTACGGCATATCAAACGCTAATAGCGGGGTTTAGGTAAAGAGACAAGTAAATGAACATCTCCCAAACAGAGTGCTTACAAAATTATGATAGGTAACACTAATTATTACCTTGATAATCTGTCTCGAAGCAGGGGTCCCCCGTTTGTTTACAACTTTTGTTTCTTACCTTTTGTATTTTTATTATACGGAATAGGGCCATTCTTTAAACGTGAGACAAAAAAAAAATCTCCTTGCATATAACGACATATAGATGTGTTTGAAGGAGAAATTTTATATTTTTGAGATATTATACACTCTTACATTTTTTTTGCATTAAAAAGGGGGGTATTATCCATACTTCAGGTGCCTTTGGTCGGATAAGGCCCGAGAAGTTGCGATTGGAATTAAGGACAGATGACACAAACAAATTTTTTCTTTGAAAAAGATTTAATATCATGTCACAAGTTTAGAAATGTGGATGGTTCTTAGAATTTTTTCTCCTAAGAACTGGAATATGAAAAAGACTTGGAAAATATTAGTAATATTTCATTGAAAAAACAAATATAGACAAAACACATTCAGTAAAGGTTTACAGGTGAAAACAAATTTCAGAATATGGTAACATGATGCTAAAAGTGTAATATAAACTTAAGAAAAATATACCAAGCCAGGTGAATTTTATTAGGAAAAGCGAAATGGTAAAAATCAGCCTATTTGATGTTGCTAATTTTTTGTAATTTTGATCTTCCTTTTAAAATTCACCTGGCTTGGTATATTTTTCTTAAGTTTATATTACTCTTTTAGCGCCAAGATAACATATTCTGAAATTTGTTTTCACCTGTAAACCTTTACTGAATGTGATTTGTCTATATTTGTTTTTTTATCGAAATATTACTAATATTTTCCAAGTCTATTTCATTTTCCAGTTCTTCGGAGAATAAATTTTTAGAACCATCCACTTTTCTAAACTTGTGACATAATATTAAATCTTTTTCAAAGAAAAAAATTGTTTGTATCATCTGTCCTTAAGTCATCAGGTCTCGATTACGCTGTTCCATTTAACACCAGAGAGAAAATTTGTTTGCTTACCTGTGTATGGAATACAGACGATTTGAGCTTTCGTTGCATTAAAAATAATCTTTTTAAATTTCAAATTCGTTTGTAATATGTATTGATTAATTTTAATGAACATACAATTTAACAAAATCATGTTCCTGTTTTTCTGCTTTATTGGGACTAAAATCAAGTTGTTTAATGTGAATGGAGGTCCATGGAATAGCCCCATTTAGCTATAAAAACAAACATTCATCAGCAACTTTATGCATTTTACAGTATTTATACTGCAAAAGACGACGCATCGGTGTGGTCTAAACAAGTATTTCATACTACAGCCAAACATGCATTTGAATTATTCAGATTTGATACGTGTTTCTAATCTGATAATTTTTTGATGACGTTCGTGATTCATTGGAGAATAATTTTTGCGGCATTTCTTTGATCTCGGCAATAATAGTGGTAGAATATTAAGTACATAATGAATATCTATTGCGAATGAACCTTACATTTTCAAAATGACCTTAATTGATACATGAATTTCTCTTCAAAACTGTTCAATAAATACGAATTTATCCTTTTTATCCTTTTTTCCAGACCCTGCTTCTGGCGGATCATATGATTGGGCAAAGGCCGTGGCGGGAATCAAGTACTCTTACACCTACGAACTGAGACCGAAAGATGCTACTTTCGGAGGAGCAGGTTTTGTTATACCGGAGTCGGAAATTAAACCAAACGCAGAGGAAGTTTGGGCATCATTGGTTACCATGGCAGGAGAGATATACAATACTAAAGAAGAAATTTCTAACTGAACATCCATTGGAACTACATGTATTTATGTACATGTAAATTGTTATCAAATAAGATGATCGCCCAAAAGAAATCAATTTTATAAACTATTTATTTACATTAATTTCAGTTGTTGATTGTAAGTATTCGACTTAATGCTGCATTATCGTAAAGTTGTTGAATTTTTCTGCTTTCGCTGGAACATTAATTTAGGTTTTAAAAGAATTTCATTCCATATGTATGTTTTCTCCAGTTCATTATTTTATATCTAGTGTACAGTGGTTTTGATAACTTTTATAATTCTGGAATATGATTTAATAATTTTTTCTCAGTAGAATACTTTTATTGTGAAGAACATTGTCCTATATCGCCTGTAATATCTATTTATGGAAATGCGCTCATATAGACTTTTGAACGAAAATTTGGAAATAAGTGAGAGAATCGATGCGTGAGGGCTTAAGTTTTAAATATTTTAATGTTATGCAACTAAAACACAAGAAAACACGAGAAGGAATCTTAAAAGGGTTTAAAATACTTCAAAGGAAAAATTGTTAAAGTGTCTTACCTAAATTTGAATTTATGAATTTATCTAAATAACATTTTATATCTTTTATTTATACATGCTACTTTAAATATGCTAATCTAGTGATTAAATACGATAATAAGTCAGAAACGTCTTATTCATCTGTTTCTTAATGCACTAATGCATCTCCAAACTCCAATTTTACTTTACAATTTATGTATATTTTTATATATTTTTGATTAGAATCTTGTAACAGTTGCACAAAACGTATTTCCTTGTTATTCTTTGGGAGACGTTTCTAGTGACTGTTGCAGAATTAACGATAGTTATAAGTATATGTAACTATAGCCTAAATATTCATGAAATTATTTCTTTTCTATCAAGAAACCTTAACCAAGTACTTAGTATATGCATGATTATAATTCCTAGCAAAATATTTTTTAAGTCATTAGATATTTTCTATGTAAAAAAACATATTATAGAACGAACAAATGAAAAGGGTACAGAGTTACAAATGAGAATCAACTTATTGCTCAAAAGAAAAATAGACATCTAAATTACAAAGTTCTTATTCTTATTTTTCTTGCATTTAAATTTAGAGGGAGAGATGTATAATTACATGTAAAGCAATTGAGCTATATCAAGTAGGCAAACAATATGATTCATACTAAGGGCCATTGAGAAGTGAGGATATTTTTCGTTCAAGCTCCTGCCTAGTGAGGAATTTTTAAGAACATTTTTGTACAATTGTTAATGCATTAGCTTGCTTTCCTATGGGAAAATCATAATGATATCATTTCTGCAAAAAGGAACATTATGCTTATACTAAAACTGTAAAACAATAAACATAAAATTCACTGGTCCAAAATTGTTGCTGCAGGCTGGAAAATGATCAAATTGTTTTACATATCTTTTCTTCATTTACAATGTGTTTGTTGTCCCTGTTATCACACTAACACTGAGCTGAGACAGGTTATCTCTATTTTGTTCCTTCTTCCTTTGCCTCAGACAGAGTGCCACTCCCAGCGATAGAAAGGATGCTAACAAAACCAACATGCCTGAAAAATTAATTTGTGATTTTTTTTCAAACTTCCTCTACCTCCTAAAGATATACCTACATTATTACTTCAAGTTCGAAGAAAATAAAATATGAAAAATAATTACCCATTATAAAGTAGGAGTATGCATATGACCCTGTCCTGTCAAAGATAAATCCTGCAAAAGTATACAGGACAAAATTAGCTTAAATTTAAGTGAATGTTACGTTATATATTTTTACACTTATTTTAAAACAGGATTTGACTAATTCTACATTAAGTTACATAATAAGATTAGGACTATTCAGAAAAATTATTTCTTTTACGAAAAGATTAATTGTAAATGTCCTTGAGAAAGACTACATTTTAAATGCATAGATATTAACATAAAAATTTTGAAGTTAGGAAAATTAGGAAATTTTCCTAATGATGGAGATAAGAAGTGAAAATAGTGTAAAACTGATAAATAATTAAAGACAAACCTGCAGCGGGTGCACCAATGAGCGATCCCAGTCCTAGAAGTAAGAACCAAATTCCCAGAGCTTCCGATAAATATTCTTTTCCCGCCAAGGAAACGCATAATGGAACGGTAAAAACGTTAAGTCCGCCACTCACGACTCCATACATCACGGAAAATATTATATAACCTGAATTTGAGCTGATATAAAAAGGAAAGGTCCCAATCACCACGCCCATGCAGGCTGTTAGTGCAACGTTAAGCATAAGTGGATCTAGACCACCTGGGCCTATAGCCACACCAACCACTAGTCTTGATATTATGGTTCCAATTCCAATGACTGTAAAAGAAAAGGAAGCTGCTGTCTGTGACACGCCATTCAGTACAATATACTTTGTTAATTGTATCATAATCGCAGAATAAGACATGTTCCAAAGTATTGCTCCAATCAGAACACACATAAAAAACGGCGTAGTTAAAAGTTTTTTGGACGATTTTAAAACGTTGTTTTCTTTTCTTCTCAAAACATCAACTGTAATTTCAGGCGTTCGCAGAAGCAATGCAAAGAAAATCAGATGCGATGCAATAGCCCCAGAGAGAAGATAAGTACCTCGCAATCCATATTCTCTCAATAGATATTCCATGAAAGGTCCGCTAAGAGTCATCCCAATACCTAACCCTGCTTGACACATGCCATGAGCAACTCCAGAATGTTTCTCAAAATTTACACCAACTGCAAAAAGAGCAGGTAAAAGAGCAAGCCCTACTCCTATGCCTGGAAAGGAAAAACATTTCATAATGTCTTAATTGTTTCTGTGAAAAAGCGACAGTAAGGAATTAGCCTTCCTATTTTATTCAATTAGCATATAAATGTACCTGAAATAATTCCATTTGTTATAACTAGGATCCAAAATGAACTGGCGAAAGATGAAGAGGTCAATCCTAAAAAGAGGATGATAGCTCCAATGAGTGAGGTAAATCTGCATCTCCATTTATTGATGAAGTAAGATGCAAGAAGCCCTTGAAAGAATTTAAACAATCATTAATTTAGTAATATTATATGTATTTTATTATTATCAATAAAGTTTTTAGAATAATGAAGTTACGGTGAGAAAAAATAGAGTCAAAACTGTGAATGAAATCAAGAATTGATGTGTGTTCACGCTATGTAAATTTCGAATTCTTGAAAGTAATGAACGCAAACAAATTAAAAATAACACACGGGGAAAATCCCGAAATAAAGCTAAAGACAAAGAGATTTTGAAGAAAAAAATTTATTTTTTTTATCATTATTGTAATATTGGTTTTTTTTCATGTTTACATCTAATTAAAAGTAATTTTTCATTACCTGAAATAGCTTTTGTCTCATATCGATCTCATTTCATTTTATAAATTATACTTTATCAATTAAATATAATACTATATCCAAGCATATTAAAACAATAAAAATGATGCACAGGAAACATATTAGGTGAAGAGTGGGTGTCTTCCCACTTAGCCAAAATTCTGAATATGTTACAGGTGACTGGTTTTTGTTAGGTGGGAATGGTGTACAGGTAAGGGGAGGGAGAGAACAAAAGAAATTAATTACAGGTGACCTATAGTCTGTTTAAAATTAACCACAAGTAGGTATTATTAAATGCTGATATTGTAACTGAAATTAATATTTGAAATTATATTATTTATATTTTTTTTAATTTTGAATAAATTAATGCCATTTTTTCGAAATTGTTTTATTAAAATTAATTATTAATGAAGAAATAGTAAAAAAAAATCTTTCTTAACTTTTTTTTTAATTTGTAGATGGTAAACGATTTGTATTCTTTTTTATTTTCTATATTGTGAATTTTTTTTTTATTTGATTTTTTTAAAATTTATAAAAAAATTTTAAGTGCCAATTTTAATATACTTTGAATCACAGATATTTTAAAAATACATGTGAATGAAAGGAAAAGTATTATAAATGTCTTTAAAATCTTAAATCTAATATGTACTGTAATCATGTGTTTAAACTTAAATGCGAATAATTCTAATTATTAAATAATTTATTAAAATTAAATATCACATTAATGGAAAAAAAATGAAAACGATGACAGATAAATTAATATGTAAAAGTGTTTATTTTTAAATAAACCTTTTAGAAATAAATATGCTTATATTAAGATGTAATTTTTTGAAAAATTTACTTTTTATTCCCTAAATATATTCATTTTTAATTTTATCATTCAAACATTTTTGGTTCATTAAGAATTGGTTTGAGCATACTTTTTTTTTAATAAATCATTTTACAAATGGTTTGAAAACAAGTCCGGTAACAACTTAAGAAGGATTTTTTCTCGGCCTTAAAATCCTACAACTGTCAATGTATATATACAGTTTCAAAGCCGCAACACCCTAATTTTATGGTGAAAATTATATATTATAACTATGTACCAAAAAATTTAAGGACATCTTTAACTTTGCCAAAAAGCTATTTTACGGTTGAATGGATTTCTTTCCATTACCGTAAAGTTGCTTTTTAGCCCTCAACAGAATTCAAAATTTTCCTTTTTTAATAAAATTTTAACAATATTTTTAATTTTCAAGGTTTTGAAACTGTTGATCATAAGTATTGTACCAAAAGGCCGGGAAAAAATCCTTCTTTCTTTACCGGAAAAAACCTATTGATATAAGAATTAGTATAAGTTTTGCATGGACACTTTATGTATTTCTAGTTAACTATATAAATCAGATTATATTTTATTTTTACCATCAATTAATTTTTTATTGTACATGTCTACATGTGATTCCTATTTAGTACAAATATTTCTGCAAAAGAACTTAAACATAATTCTTTTTCTTTTCATTCTGAGTATAATCTCTTTATCGGAAAGATCAAATTAAGTAATGATCCAAACACAAGATCAATAATTTTAGTGTATTGTCAAAAATAATCTCTCGGTAAATCAATGATTTAATTTTTTCCTCAATTCTTCCCAAGAAAATCTTTTTTTTTTATTCTCTTTACATAAAACTTGATCCTAAGTTTTCCGTTTAAAAATGATATTGATAGAAATGTACCGGTATGTATTTTAAAATAATTAATATGTAACACCTTATTAATTAATAATTATGTTATAAATCAAGTATTTGTGATGTGTATTTTGATACTGAACTTATACACCACAGGTAATAAGTACAGGTAATAAGCCTAAAACAGACTATACACAGGTGACCACTCAGGTGTGAATATCCCAATTTTGGCTAGATGGGAATAAGGAATTCAGAATTTTGGCTAAGTGGGAATGAACCGAAGAAGAGTGTGGTGGGCCACAGAGCGGAGGATAATGTTTTACATCTTATATTTAGCAGTGCTTTCTGTTCAGCGCCTTTTGCAGAAAGAAACCCGCGAAATGCAACACTTAAAGTCTTGCACATATATACTTAACAAGAACAAAACAAATGTGATTAAGGACGTTCGATCCTTTGCTTTGAGTCGATTTTGGTCTGGATCTTTATTTCTAAAATTGTGTATCATTTTTAAGTTTAAACAATGAAATAAGATTCTACAATGCAAATTAAACCATATCCATTGCAAAAATCGCAATTTAAGTTGGATTACGCCAAGAACTATATTTTGTGGCGGAAGATTTTTTAAAAGTAAATCACCAATTTTCCTTTTACCTATTTGCTTAAATTCTGGAAAAGTTTAAGACTTTTAAATAATTTTCTCGCTTATCTAATTTTCAGTGCCAGAAAAAGCACATTTTGTGAGTGCAGAAAGGTCAAATAATTGTGAAGCAATTTGAAACTTTTTCTTAGTCACAATTATAAAGTGTCTTATTTTTAAAAGACTTATAGTTTATTTTGTTCCATGCTTTATTTGGATAAAAGTATTGGAGGGGGAACGTTGAAGATGTAATTCTTTGTCAAGACACAAATTTTAGTGCAAAAAGGTTTTATTGCATACAACACCAAAAAAATCATATTGACCCGCATACTTTGATTTGATTTTTAATTAAGCTTTGTGTATAGAAAATAAATATACTTAACAAAAAAGCTTAAGACTTGAGATATCAGGAGCCAACCTCGTTGATGAAATTTATGCTAACCTGATAAAAATTTCGCCATTTATTGTGCACGCTATATATAATAATTTTAGAGTATTCTAGACCAAGTGTAATGATCTTGGATACATTTGATGTTCCTATTTTCTTAAATTTTTAGTGTAATATCATGACTAATTTCTTGTATACAAACTATGTATTTGTTAATTTAGTTGTGTATCAATTTAAAAGATTTAATGTAAGACATCAAAACCAGGTCACTATTATTGTCAGTCAGGGCAGCCTAAATTGAAATGAATTTACCCATTTAAACATTAACGTTTAAAAACATAGCTTTTGCCCTATTCAAAAATCACAAATTTTCTCACTGATCTTATAAATAATGTGCTCATTTGAATTTGAAAAAATTGTGTAGGATCAATTTATTTCATTAAAATAAAAAATGTAAACTAAGCAACTGTATCCAAGCCCATTTTAAAGATTTATTTTTTAATGTTTAAAAGTGATAGATGATATCGTAAATTTAAAGAAGTAAATAAAAAAGTGTACCAAAAACACTCAGTAGGTTGACAAATAAAGATCCAATCACTGATGTGGTGGCGTCATCTTTTCTGTATTTGTCAAGTAGGTACAGGTGCATTACTCCGGATCCATAGGTAAAAATCGCTGTAAAAAGCTGAATTCCACATGCTGCGAATAAAACTACGAACGCCCATCCCTTGTCTTTTTCGACCTTTATCATTGCAGGTCGTCCACAATCAAAAAAAATCCTAAAAGGTAGAGAAAATTATTAGTTATTTTTCTTCTAAAGATTAAGGAATCCAAATATATTACTTGCTGACTTTCATTTTGCTTTTGGTCATTATTTCGTTATATTTCCATTTCTTAATTTTGTCTCTTTGATAACTCTTTGAAACTTAGCGCAGTTAATTTCTTGATAAACCTGCCGGAATGTAAATTACGCAAGTCGAAAGGTCAGGAGCTAGGGGGGCCTAATATGCATGCAAATCTCGTGCGCATCTGTCTCTGTGTCTGATGCAAAGGATGCCAAATATGCATGAAAATCTCGTGCGGCTGCCTTTGTGTTTGGCGTCAGTGGGAGAGGGCTATGGAAATTGGCAAGGGAGTCTTTATGTAATTTAAATCTATGTCTACATTTTTAAAATAGAAATGTACAATTTTATTTCACAGTGAAACAGAAATATAAGGAATCACTGTCTAGTTCGTACAGTATGCCAGGAACATCAACGATAGTGGGAAACATGGGATAATTTTAGCATAATGGGCTTCGCCCGTTATGCAAATTATCCCATGTTTCCCACTATCGTTGATGCCCTGGCATACTATACAAACTAGACAGTGATTCCTTAAAACAATCAAATCTGATACATACACATATATTTATACTACGAGGGCTGTTCAATGAATAATGTCCTCGGTGCTCAGAAAGAAGCAAACGACACTTTTCAATGATTTAGTCTTCGTGATTTTACTTATTAATCTCTTTTAATACAAAAGCACGTCCCTAACATTTTTTATCCAATTCCTGATTGTTTTTAGAACTCATTTTTGGATATGACCCTTAGTATACTGGAAAATGGCAGATCAAATGATTTACTGGACTCGTTTATTCCTTCTGAAAGGTGTCTTTTTTTCAAGTTTGGAAATAGAAACAAGTCAAGAGGTCAAAGATCTGGCAAATATTGTTAACATGAAAAAACATTAACTTTCTGTTTATCCCGGAAACCCCTTTACTCTTCAGGACATGCGGGTTTGGACGCTGTCATGAAGAAATTCAATGTAGTGGATTCCTGATACTGGGTCCTTCCTATAATAAACCTTTCGATTTTTTTTGCAAAAATTTGCTTTCTAGACTCCTCCAAATATATTAAACTGTCTCCCCGAATACGAATTTGAACAACAATACCACTAATATTTAAGAAAATTGCATATAGATCTGTCTTTGTGCTCTTGAATACCTTTGTTTTTGTCAGACCTTTGCCGTTTTTATCAAGTACATCTTATGGTAAATTTTGTTTTGATGATTTTAAGCAATAGATTCATGTTCTAATATCTGTTTGAATATAAAACAAACGTGGATAAATACAATGGCTGATATTTTAAAATAATTGTTAAGACTTTCGTACACGCTGTTGTTTTCACTCATTTTTCAAAATATAGGGTAACCTTTGAGTACCTAGCTTTATTACTGTCAAACGTTTCTTAAAAACAGTGTAAATTACTCCCGATATGATGCCTATCAAATTTGCTATGTGTCTTACAGTCAATCATGCATCATCAAATATTATTTGTTGAAATTTTGCAAAGATTACATAAGTTAATTGTTATAAATTTTGTTGGCCAGAAGGGTACCCATTTTTGATGCCCATTATAAAATTTTTTATCACTGAATTCCACCTGTTCATTTGTCTATAAAACAGGCATCAGTTGCTGTAACTGACACATATTACAGTGAATATTTCTTTGGGATTTTTAACAGTTTTACAGCAGCTTTAATGTAGCCTTTATTTTCACTCTAGTTTACTGATTTTTTTACCATTCATTTATAATGCAGTGTCTCGAAAAGCCCTTGTTTCCCAGCTTCTCACGATGAAACTATGTGATGAAAAGTGGTCACATAAACTGTTATAAATTCAGTAAAGATTCAATAATAAGAGAAACTCAAGTTTAATGCCATATGATATCTGTATTGTATGTCATACAGTTCAGGACATTATTTATTGAACAGCCCTCGTATATCAATGAATCTAAGAAAGATTTTTGTTAAAATTAATTTTTCAAAGAAGTATTCAAAAAGTCAAGGGTTTCGATGAAAATCTATCTGGAATCAATTTTTGGACTGAATTTAAATAACCCTTACTTTTTTAAACAGAAGCACAGTGTATATTGTACAGATTTTTCCTGATTAAAAAGTGCATTTTCCGTGAATTTGTGCAAACGGTACATTTACATGTGTATCTGTTTTAAATGATATAATTTTAATTAAGACACGTAATGCAGCTACTGTCTATCATTTTACACGAGTGCCGAAAAGCTTAGCTCTGCCTTCTATTTAATGGTCTCCTAGTGTGATCTGTTAGATCTTCTTCCCTAAATCTAGAGTCACTGTAATAATAATTAAAAAAAACATTAAATGATCAAGAAGTTTTCATGCATTTTAAAGCAGTAAATAGCATCATTTTCTCAGCCAAAAATCTCAGAATTTACAAAAATCTTGACAAAAAGCCCTTGGTGTATACTTAAACAAAATGTATGTGTTCAATTATCATGTAAAACCCACACATATCTTGCCTACTGAATTTGTTTGTGAGCTTCATGCTCGCAAATTTAGTAAGGCTACCACGTCGTCATCATGCGATCAAGTTTGACATATTTAGAATTACATTCAAGATTACAAAGTAAATTATAAAGTATATAATTAATTTTTGAATTTACAATATGTATAGTCAGCATTTTGTAACTTTTCTAGTCATTGTAATGATCCTATACATGTAAGCAAAAATAACCTATGAAAGTCTAATATTTAGACTTTTTTAATAACAGTTTAAGGCAAACTCCGGTAAAGATTATTGAATCAGGTGAGAGAATAAAAACATATGTAGATAACTTGAAAAGAGCGTAGAAAAGTAATGTCAAAACTATTAGTCGATAAAATTATTGACGAGTGGCGCAAGACTTTTTAAAATATTTTGTTTATCTTAATATTTTAAAAAGTCCTTGCACAATAAAATAAAAATTTAAGGCACATATTGACAGAAATAGGAGTATAAATATGGCCATTTTATTGAATACATTTTATCTTTAAAGATTATAGCAGCTGTAAAATTACTTTTTGATCACTCACGTTTCACGTTTTAAATTCAAAACGATTTAACAAATAGAAAGATAATCCTTTCAACGAAAATAAATGTCTAGTTGTCATGTTGTAAATTTTGTATTTACTGCCCCCCGGTAAATTCAAAATTTACAACATGACAGCTCTATGATTTTATATTATAACAGAGATCTCCCCCATTTTCATCGTCATTCAAGATACTGTATCAAATTATTGCACAATCAAAATTGTAAAATCTTTCTTCTCGCACAATTTAGAGGTATCAAACAACAAGTCTATGCTTAGTTTAGCAACATAACGGAAAATTAGCATAGAGTTTTATGTATTTTTGCCGTTAAACTCAGGCAAAAGGTGCTTATCAGCTTTTTGCCAAAATATATTCATGTAAAACACTCAAATTTTAGAAATCATTTACGTACATCATGGGGGACTTTGACCCCCTTTGCATTGATCTATTTTTATAAAAGATTTGTGTCTGTTATGAGGTTTTTGTTATAATAGTCAATATGAAGAAAAATTTTATGTTACTCTTTAAGTGCTATAAGAAATGACGTAAATACTTTTTAATGATAATGAACATTATGTTTTCGTAATCGCTATATAAAAATCTTTCATTGAGGCACTTGCCATTTAATCATTTACATGTATGGACTCACTTTTTAAATATGCATTATTTTGCTGAAATAAAATATGAAATTATACAGTATAAATTGTAAACAGGGCAAAAACAGGCCAAAAGACCATAAACTGAGAACAGACTTACGTCAAAATTTAAATCCAGTATAACTTTTGAAATAATTTTGATAATAAGACAAAATTTACACCAAATATTTATTTAAGTGATGTGTGATGTAGAGAATTGCAAATTTTTAAACAAATACGGTAAGAAGAACGCAGGAAATTAAAATTCAAAATTTTTACTGAAGTCTGTTCTCAGTTTATGGTTTCCAGGCCAGACCTCTGACAACCAAGGTCTGTAAAGTGCCATGAAGTAGAAAGCGTCACTTGTCGACTGCTTTCTCTGGTCTTCTGATATTTGTCATATTTCATATATTAGACCTCAGAATTAAGCTTTCAATAAAAAATTTCTAATGTCTTTGTATCATTAAATTATTTGCGGATAGTTGTCTCCTTTAATAAAAATGATTGTTGGTAAAAACATGTTATCGCGTTATTTGCAAGACATAAATCCCTTATACAAATGATAATGAATAAGAAAGGTTAAAGTCATTAGAAAAATAACTATGCTTTTACTCAATACTGATTATGAAAATTCATAATTTAAAATTTATTGGTATACAGGGGAGTATTTGGGTAAAAATAGTTATTTTTCATTTCCTTCCTTTGGAGATAACAAACAGGATTTTACGTACAAAACACCATAAAAGAATACAAAATAGGAGCGAGCGGAGCAAACACGACTTCCAAAACATCAGAGATGGGATCAGTTGCCATGGAGGAGTGGGCATCCCTGCCGACGGATCAAACCCGCTGTGTGCTCTATGTCATAATCGACGAAATCGACGAAAAATTCCTTCGTCAATTCATTGTTTAAATAGTTGTCTAAATTTAGTATAAAAACGCCTGTCAGCATTTGACTCAATGATCAATTTTATTTACTGACAAGATGTTTGTACTTATGACATGATGGCTTTCAACGAGACAGCTGATACAGTATATACTTAAAACTCGGTTAGTACGAACACGGATATTGCGAATTCACGGATATATCGAAATTATCTTGGATCCCCAGGTATATAGATTTAACAGATTCTTACAAAGATATAACGAATTACGGATATAATGAAGTAATATCATAGGTCCCAGTGACTTCGTTTTAACTGAGTTTTACTGTATTCTTCTTTCATCAACTTGTTTGTTTAATTAATTTACCTCGTTTTAGAAATTGCTCATTAATGTACGTAGAGCAATTGTTCAATAAATGTCAATTTCCATGCAATATCATTCTATATGTTTGTGTTCTTTGTGTTCTTAACAGAATATTGTGAATATCATTTGCGAAATTGAAGTATCTCAAATATATATGTATATGAGCAAAAATAGTTCGACAAAAAATATCAAAATGTCTTTAATCAAGCTGATAAAATGTTAATATATATAGCAGCCTAACGAGCACGAAAAAATAAAATGAGGTTTAAAATGGTAAAATAGAGTTTTTATCATATAGATATTTGCAATGTTTAAAAAAAATGGGTAAAAATTTAAGAAAAAATGACAGCTAAAATTCTGATTCTTATATTCACTAATTTGGTAGTAAAATCACTCTTCTTGATATTTATTTCGTAAAATCTTTTCATTTATATATTATTTTATCATCTAAAGACGTTTATTATTGTGTAAAGGAAATATTGGAAGCCATGTAGAAATAATGTTTTTAAAATTTTTAATTCGGTCAAGAGTAAATAATAAGATTCCAATGATTGGTCTACGAGAATGTACAATAAGTGTTTTTTTTTTTATTCTTATCAGTAAAACCTTTTTATCAACTGAATAAAGGTCATCCTCAAAGCAAATTTATTAATCTCATCGCTAGCACGTTTTAAAAATATAAGACATTAAAATATTGAAATTGGTTATAATTGTAACAGATATCCAAAAATTTAGAGAGGATTCTCATTCTCTAAATTTAAAATTAATATTTCAAATTAATATTATTATCATCAATATCAGGCTAATGCTTTACTGATAAAAATAGTGTAATGTTTTGCTTGAATATTCATGTAAATGGTTGAAAAAAAATTTCATTAATCTACAATTTTTTTTAAATAAATGGTTGATACCTACCTTGCACAAAAATAGGTCAATATCCTGACTGAAGGTAAATGTTTATATGAATGTTTCTACCGTCCCAATTTTACACAACTTTTTATGTCTGCAATCATGTTTTGAATCAAATTAGATTTTTTTTTCACTTAAAAACTTGTCTATAATTTACCGTTTACAATATCTCCACTTACTTTTTATGCACATCCACAACCGTTTACATTCCCCAGAGTCATGTCAAAGGTAACCATTATTGATATAAATCGTCTGCTTTTATGTTGATCTAATTTAGAATCACATAAAAATGTGCTTTTATTTTTTTTAATAATGTATGATATTTTGCGTCAGTGGTAAATAATGTGTTTATTTCTGTAGCTTCACAATTTTTCAACTGTATTGAAAATTATATCTCTCATATATAACATATATGATCACTAATTCATTCCTCTCCCCCTCGAAGAAGGGA
Source organism: Saccostrea cuccullata (assembly GCF_032062105.1). Taxonomy (NCBI): domain Eukaryota; kingdom Metazoa; phylum Mollusca; class Bivalvia; order Ostreida; family Ostreidae; genus Saccostrea; species Saccostrea cuccullata. Next base: position 55,415 of record NW_026936366.1, read on the forward strand.
TGTGTCTTGCTTTGCTGCTGTCGGTCTGTAGGTCAGTCGGTCTGTAGGTTCACCAACAGTGTCCGCTCATCTTCTTCATAGAGGTTAATTAAATTTCGTATACAAATTAATAACCTAAAATTAAACATAGGAATAACTAGGTCAACTTTTGTTTTGAGTACGATCAAGTATTTTTGACAACGTTATGCCCCTTTCACTTACAGAAGGGCGATATAAGTATTCCGGATATATATCTTGTTTATTTAAAAACTTGCGGCTACATTTCTCCTTGCAAATGAAAGGTGCCATAGAGGATTGAGCAACCCCTGCCGATTGGCTACACCTGCAGTGAGCTCCTTGTCGTGATCGGAAAATAACGGAAAAACCCGTTGGCAATTCAGTGTATAAATAATGGGCTAACAATTAGTAGGAAAAACTTCAGTCAGGATCTGACCCATTGATAAATTAAATTTGCTGACAAGGTCATTGTATAGACCATAGAACTTAAAAAATGATGACATTAAATGAGACTGCTGATATCCTTGTTTCATCAGTTTGTTTGTCAATAATTACCTCGTTTTAGAAATAGAGCATGCTCTTGCGTATTGAATCAACTCAGAGATATAAACTCCATATACAGATGATAAAGGGGTCGCATTAGTGAGCATGTATATTTTTTTCTGAAATCAAACACATTAAGTGATGCTATATCAACAATTTATTTCCAATTTAAAAAAAGATAAGAAAAACAATTCAGTTTGCAAACAATATTATTCGAAATAGAAGAATTCGCTTTATAAAAATAATATACAGGAGTTTCGTATGCACCGTTCCCTTAGTGTGCAACTGAAACAAATATTACTACATTGATTTTTGTGGACTGTGTACAAAGGGTTAGTATTGTCATGGAAGTGATAGGTCCGCCTTGTAAAAACTTAGAGATCATCTTTACGCGTTAAAAAAAAAACTGAAAAAATATTATGCATTGAAACAGTCGTTATCAGACTATGCGCCACATGATGCACAGTAATATTATTATATCATGTTTAATGGCGTTATAATGTATCTACAGTACTTCATCGTCCTGTGAATCATGTTTCATTTTAAATTAAGTATCACGAGTTGCAAAGAAATTTAAAAACAGATCTACATGACCCCCAAAAATGATTTACTATTAAGCAGTGTGATCGAGATAAGTTTAAGTATAAGGAACAAACATCAAGCTTAAATTTCCATTGAAAAGATACAACATGGGACCAGATCAAAAATGACTTAAAATGAAATTCTTTTCACATGCTTATAATCAACTTTTAAGTGATTTAAGAACCTTTAGATTATAAATAATCAAAAAAGAAAGTATGAGATTCTAATAAATGTCTTATTCATTCTTTTCATTTTATATCAAATGATTTAAAAATGAAAGTCTTCGAGCATTTTAGTTTAGTTCTAAAAAAAAAAGGACTATTAAGTATGGCAAGCCCTTTTGCTATTTATTCGGAAAAAAAATTATCTTAAATTTACAGAGACATCTCTCATTTTAGAGAGATATTTCTTAAAAAATAGAGATATCTCCTAACTTAAAGAAATATCTCTCAACTTTAAAAGATATCTCTCTGAGAAAGAGATACCTCTTTAACTTAGAGAGATATCTCTTATACTTAGAGAGATATCCCTTTCACTTAGTGAGATATCTCTTTTTCTAAGTGGAAAAAAATGTATACTCAAAACGCATTTTAAATAGAAATAGTATCTAAATATTAAATGATTGACCGATAACTAACTGGCTTCTCTTTATATTATAATGAAACAGGAGTAGTATAATTGTGTAAGCTTGAAATTTTGAACTTTTAAATAATTCGATTTAATTGCTGAAAATTAAATCGCGTTATTAGAGTGGCCCATATTTGGGGTTATTTGGGTTATGAGTGTTTCCCCGTTCTATCAGCTTTCGAGTTTTTAGTCTACCCCTTGCGACTTCCTTTTCCGTTAGAGAACCAAGGAAAGCAGAAGTATCCTGCATCTCAAGTTGTAAATTTGTTTATTTTTTATACTGTGTTAAAAAATTTTCATGTTTTGCATTGAAATTTAAGGAGAATATTCTTAACAATTTTTATTTTCGTGTGTATATGCACCATTATGTGAATGATTCTTCGGATGTTTTCCGATTTTGAAAAAAAACACATGCGTAATATAAAACAGGAAAGTTATAAAGCTGAGACAATATTTGAGCAATAAATAATAGTAAATAAATAAATAAAATAAATAAACATATAATGTTAATAATTTTATGATTTCTATAATTATTTCTTACTCTAAAGTCGGTAGTTTCAGAAAATGCCTAGAGGAAAACCGGCTGCCAAGCCCGCGAAGCGGAAATCCGCTGCCAACCCAGTGCCAGCATCGACTACAAGTGGACCCAAAAGAAAAAGGGGATCGGTGACCCCAATAGAGGAAAACACGCCCTGTACAGATATCATTACTACTTCAAGCATGGCTGACATTAGTTCCAGCAAGGAACCTGAGCCAGAGGTCAATTTAGATACAACAGGTAATGAGATCGATAGCATATACGGTAGTTTGGGGGCAAATGTTACAGAATCGATCAAACAAAAAATTGTTAAGGGTGAATACATTGATTTAGGTCAGCTTCTATCCAATCCTGTCCCGATGGATGGTAAGCAAACACTAACGGTCTCTAATGGTCAAGTAGTGATTGAACTAATGGTCAAGTAGTGATTGAACCGAAACGGGCTACAGTTAAAATTACAAATGCTCAGCAGTGGACTGATACATTTTTGATTTTTTCATCAATATATGCCACAGTACACCCTACAAAAATTTTTGGCTTGCTTAAGTACATCCACACTGTTCGTCTAGGGGCTAGCAGATGCACTGGTATAGGGTGGAAATTTTATGATGAGCAATTTCGAATGAGAATTGCTAAAAATCCAAGTGCTTCATGGGGAATAGTTGATCAGGGGCTTTGGCTAATGTGCATGGTACAATCGTTTACCGGTCCTGTGCAAAAACCTTCAGTAGGGAGGCGTATTCTTAAATGCTATGACTATAACAATCATGGGGTTTGTGTGAAACAGCATTGCCATTATTTACATAAATGTTTGAGCTGTAGCGGCCCTCATCCATCAGTGATGTGTACAGGCCCGTCTGCTAAAAATCAATATGCTTCTAGAGATTTTTCAGGTCAAAGATACCCATTACAATACAGGAGCCAGGGACCTTCATCAAGACCACCCCAGCCTAGAGCACGATTCCCCGGTGTATCACAATTTACAGGGCCTAGGTTTTTCCCCAATTAAAGTGGAAGTTCTTGAAGCTTATTTACAAAACTCTGATTATGATAGGAAGAGTTCAGAAATTTTGTTAAAGGGTTTTTCTGAAGGTTTTAAACTTAATTACAATGGTCCAAGGGTAGTTACTAATTGTTCTAATTTAAAGTCAGCTAGAGATAATGAGCTTGAAATTCTGGAAAAAGTATTTAAAGAAATTAATGCTGGAAGAGTTGCAGGCCCATTCCATTCAAGACCCTTTCCCAATCTAAGGCTTTCACCTGTAGGTTTAGTACCGAAAAAGGATGGCTCATTTAGGTTGATACATCATTTATCTTATCCTGAAAACTCAAGTGTTAACTCATTTATTGATCCATCTTTCTCCTCAGTGAATTATTCCTCATTAGATGATGCTGTTAGGTTACTAGGTTCTTTGGGTATGGGGGCTTTGATGGGTAAAATGGACCTAAAGTCTGCATTTAGGTTGCTTCCTGTTCACCCGTCAGATTTTGAGCTTTTAGGTTTTAAAATAAATGATATGTTTTTCTTTGACAAATGCCTGCCTATGGGATGTTCAGTGTCTTGTAGTCTTTTTGAGAAATTTTCATCAGTTTTGGAATGGATATTGAAGCAACAGTCAGGTCTCTAAATATTAAATGATTGACCGATAACTTACTGGCTTCTGTTTATATTATAATGAAACAGGAGTTGTATAATTGTGTAAGCTTGAAATTTTGAACTTTTAAATAATTAATCTGCCAGTTCACCCTTATATCAAATCTCTACTAGCAATTAAGCATTTTATACCATGCATCTGATAATTGGGGTTAAGGAAACATGTAGTATTATTCCTTCGTTTCAAAAATTACGTTTTTTTAAAATAAAGCCCACAATACTGTATTAACCCACTAAAAAGAAAGGGCACATGATTTCTTAAAAAAAGATCCTTGGATTCATGGAGACATTATCTCTTTTTCCCATTAAATCTAAAAAAAAAAACCGCATATAATTTACAACAATAACAAGTACACAAGTGCCGTTATATTAAAACGGCAAAAATCATGTTTATTGATTTTTTTGAATATTATTGGTTAAAATCATCCCTATATATTCTCTGACGATTGCACTATTCTGCATTGTTTAATTAACCCGGAATGCAGCTTTATTAGTTTTGTAATAAGATGCTCACATTACTCTTCCTCTGCATAACTAACACAATATCTGATGCCAAAGCTAATTATTCTGGTAAGTTTTCTTTACTTTTTATACACTAGATTCAGAGATATTTAATTTCCTTTTAATAAAACATGTTTTAGACGAATAAATCGGAATGAAAATATAGGAAAAAAGTATATGTATACAGTATCTCTTTACATTCTTTTTCAATAACAGGCCAAGACAAAAAACAAAACAGAAATACTTGACATGTACATGATAATCGAATGACTTTATATCATTAAAAAAGATATCTTTCATAATTCTTTAGGAAAGATGCCAACATGTATTGTTTGTGAATATTCATCTCTAAAATAGTAAATTAAATATAAAATAGATTTATTATTTATCGAATAAATATATGAATTAACAATTAACCACAAACGTAATACGAGGGTTGTCCCAGAAAACTTTTTTAATATAATAAATAAAACTATTCAACTAAAATTTATTTTTTGCACTAAATTGGAAAATAATATTTTTTTTTCATTCAAACAAATTGTTTTTATGTTATAATGTTATAATTTCGTATGCATTAAAAAGTATTGAAAAGGAATCAAATATCGGTGGCCTGCTCACGGCATTTTTTTTTATTTTTAGGAATAGCTTTAATTTCTCAGTGATTTTTTTTTTCATGGCCATATGAAATGCAATAATCCATTAATTGAATATCACACATGACAAAAATACCTTATAGATCAAAACACTTTTAGTTAGATATTGTCGAACATTGTCGAGATATAATGCAGAGCATTAAATTATAAAGCAGTACTGTACTGAGCGGGATTTGGCTCCTGACAATATGGGGAGAGATATGTTAACTATGTAACTACATGGACATATGTCTCAGATACTGATTTATACCTAGTTAAAGAGGTTTGAAGATGGCTTGACCGGACTTTTGATGGAAGAAGCGTTTGATAGACCAACAAAAATGAAAACAAACTGAAATTTAGGAGCTGGACGTCAAACGTGACGAGTGCTGTTTAACTATACGAACATTCGAGGTTTAGAAAGTCTTAAATAAAAAAAAATAACTCTGCGATTACTTATATTTCAGATGAATAACTAGGTTACTACAAAACTAAGTTCAATGTCGAATTTTTCAAACTCCAATTCCATAGCAAATTCATAAACCCCATGAGCTACATTTTGACGTCGTCGGTTTTGCACTTACAGCATTTATTTTAAATTCATTTACCAGAGAGAAAAATAAAGAATACCTATAATAAAGATATTTTACTGAAATAAGTGAATTATTTGAAAAATGTTGCTAATGAAACAACAAATATAGTGAAAATGTCGGCGTTGTTTTTCTGGAACAACCTTCGAATTTTGTAAAATTAAAAAAAATGGAATAAAATAATTCATCGTTATAAAATTTATCATGAATAGTGAATAAACCTATCATATACCTTCAGATTTTCCAAAACAATCGAGAATACATTAATGAACCTCTTCAATTTCACAAGTAAAATATAATATAAAAATATAACCAATCTTTGCTAGGTAGGGGACAATACATTAAATGATCGAATCCATTTATTTTCCAAAACAAATAAAGAAATGTATTAGATAAGGAAAGATAAATCAGGGGGGACCGAAAGGATATAGTTTCCGTATTAACAAGTGCTTAATTGCACGCTTGTCGACCAATGATTTTAAACCATTCTTTTAGCAAGACATCAATTAATTAAAGTGAAATCTTTGAAAACCCATGACCAATGTTAGATACGTTCAAATTTGTTAAACCTTTAAATTCTTTTAAAGACCCACTGGAAAAATTAAAGTATAGTATGATTCGATGTTTTTCTTCTGCATGTACATGTTACATTAGACGGTCTGTTAGGTTTTGTGTCTAAAGTTTCTACAACTTTCTGATTATCTTGCTCTACCTTAACTTAGTCGACTATTACTCACATATTTCATGCTTATCAAATTGATATAAAATCGTGATGCTACATATTTTTTCACTGTCCCTAGCTCAATACATGCAAAACAGTTGTGACAAGAACAAGGAATGCTTAAGCAATTTCTTTACCACAAATTACAGTCAGGAATGTTAATACCCGGAAAAACCTATCAGAAGGTGGGATCTCATTCGTATATTGAGCTTTCATAAACCGATTTAACTAAAAAGAGATGGATTCTATTGATTTTAACACAAAAAGTTAAAGAATCTTGAAAACAAAAAAAATGATACCATGGAACTCTTTTTCATTGGTACATGTATGTACTTCTTCAGAATATTATATCAGAGACCACTAATTGATGATGCGCGAAATACTGTTTACTTTTTGATCTCGATTGGTAGATGCCTTCAGCAGAAAATTCATAAGGAAAGAATTTTCCTCTTTTGCATTATTACTCATGTTTCTGTATCTGTTATTACTCTCAAAACAATTGTCAAGTGCATTAAAAGAAGCATGCCTTACATGTACAATATCAATTTTTCCATGTCCCATGTCTTTTCCGTTGAGGAAACGTCCAAATGAATACAGGAAATGGATAATGAAAAATAAAAGAAAAAATAAGTCATGTTATTTTTTAGCTCTGTATAATCAAAAAACTGAAGGAAACACACTTAATGGGTACTTATTACTGATTGAATCAGCGGAAGCAAATGAAAATATTACCCATCATTTTACGACCCTGTCTTCCAGACTTTAAGTTAAAGCTGAACACTACTCGTAAATAGGCATAGTCCGCCATATTTCTCGTTCTTCAACGCTCTCCCTACAACTCGTATATAAGGAGCAGATCGCTAGTCAGTTCAATGTATTTCACTATAGAGATCCGACGAGTGTAGACGTACATCTGACAAAGCGTGCTACTCAATATCGATGAAATTATCAAATTTTACGTATTTTTCCAAAACATGACAAAAGTATCATGGAAAACACAGGTCAATACATTATTTACAAACAGAAAATGCACATAAAAACAAGAAATAAACGCCAAAAAAAATCTAAGACCACGATAGGAGTACTACATGTCGGCCACGAGTTTCGAGAGTGCAATCGCACCCCTACTAATGTTATTGTGATTTAAATTCAAGACACGTGGTTTAGATTTACCTATTCAAAGGTTATAGGGTAGATCCGGTTTTATAAATGAAATTGGCAGTAAACGGGAAATTCCTATAGTCTGTTTCTTCTGAAACATGTCCTGTGAAAAATGTGTGTTTGAACACCTTTCTGAAAGACTTTCATGATTTTCAACAGAAATGGATGGCTTAAGGGGGGTGGTAAATAACAATTAATACATCTTATACTTAACTGCAAAAATTACAGCTCACTAGCGACCGAGATGCTTGTAAAAAATGTATAATATCATTTACACTGACAAACCTTTGTTTGCCTTATATGGCTATTGCTATTAATGCGCACAGAGGATCTTACCACGAGCAACGCCAAATACATGTTTACATGTTACTTCGAACACGTGGTTCTGGTCAATCTATGATCATATCGATGGAGTGCAAAGTAAAAAAAATGTTCCTGTGAAACATTAGAAACTATTAATATAACTATAGAGAAAAATATGCTTAATAAAACGTATACGTAGTTCGTGTCAAGTTCAGAACACCAGCAATTCAAGGATAAGGAAAACGAGCAGCTTCTCCTATGCATTTAAATGGACAAAACATTTTTTACATAACTATACATGTATACTCGTGATCACGTGTGTTGGCAAGGGTATCCACCTGGCAATTGTATTCACCGATAGTACAATAAAGGAATTTATCAAGCGTAAAATTCCTGTAGTATTCGTATAGTAACCCATAATGCAATTCTCATTCACCTGATTTGTCAGTTAAAGTCACATTGGTGCCCCATTTGCTAATCTGACGCCAAAAAATATAGTCCCGGTTCCCATGCAAAATATTTGTCTAAGAAGAAATTCTAATTCATGAGATCAGAAAATTGTATCATAGAAAAAACTTTAAAATAGTTTAAACTTGAATGAATTCAAGAAAGATCGATTGAAGTACATTTCTACAGAATGATATTATAGGGTGGTGAAAACTAAAACACAACATAACTTTTCTGTTTAGGCCAAAAAAAAAATATGTGTGTTTCCGGAAACATGTCCCTCAAAATTAGGGTAGGTAGGTAGGCAATTACTTTTTTTTTACTTTTACTTTTTAATTTAACTGAACATTATATTTGACTGTTTTTTTAGGTAAACTGTATATGATATTAAAATATTAACAAGTTGTATTTTGTTAGGTAGCAGAACCAATTGCAAGAAATTGATTTACAGAAAAAGACATTTGAATTTTAATCACAATTTAATAATGAAATTTTGTCACATTTAACAAAAAAGTAAAATAAAGAATTCAAGATTGTTTTTCAGGCCTACTTCTACCTCGACCTCATTATCATTACATGTAAAGACATAGTTAATATCCATTTCTTTCACGGCCAATAAATGCCGCCGTTGTTAGCTTCAAAATTATGACTATCTCCAAATAAATTTCCCACAGTCCAGTGCCAAAGAAAGTTATATATTGCAGTAATTTCGTATGAGTGTGGAATTTCTTGAGCTTAAACCCAATGACAACATCTGGTGGACTTGGAGTTGAGTGGTGCACATATAAAATAAGTGATGCAATACATCTGGGGCCACAATTTGACACACTAGCCATATTCCTGGAGTGTTTGCCTAGTGGCTGCTCCTTACAGCGTTTTAAATGAATTGGAGTGCATTTTAAAACTGAACTAATCATGCTAATAGGGGTCAAACAATTCTTTTATGCTATGTATTATATATCATTGGATTCGTAATAAATTAAAATTTTCTCATCTATTTACAGAATTTTTATTGTGATTTTCTATAAATAAATAATTCAGCTGAAAGCAGGTGTAAATCGCAAAATAGATATTTTAAACAAATATGCCAAAATTGTCTTTAAAAACTATGACATTTATGTGTGATGTTGTAATTAATGATAGAATTATTATTTATTATCCATTTTATAAGTTTGATTCCTCAGAAATCAATAATTGTAGTGATACACAGGCGCTTGTTTCATACAGTAAGCTTAGTTTTCTACTATATAATAACACAAGGTATCCATCTTCCTCGAGACCAAAAATGTAGGTCACCAATTCAAACTCTTGTTTTTATTTATTATCTGCAGCTGGCCACAGAAACCCCACATGTAATGGTTAGCGGAATCCCCTTTCTTGGACCTCATGTATATTTCCTTATCTAACCCCCTCGCGAACTTTGACACTGGCCATAAAATTACACGCTTCGTCAATCGAAAGAAATAGTACATCTCTAAACAGCTCAGCACTTCCGGTTTGGCAACCGCGATATAATACACAAGATCTCATTGGCTACGGTACTCTCGGGAGTTTTCGATGCAATTGTATAAGACACATGAGAAGACCGAAATATTATTTTGGCGCAAATTTGAAAATCGATATTGTTCTAAGTTTCTGACAATTTTTTTTGTAAAATGACAGCGTTTTGGTAATTTTTAAGATCATTTGATAGTTATTATTTATGCAAAATTATTTTGTTAAGGATCTTCTCTACACCAGTGCAATATGTACCAGTAGCCAATGAGATCTTGTGTATTATATCGCGGTAGCCAAACCGAAATCGAAATCGGCACCGCGCGGTCCCGAACTTCACAAAATTTTCGTATCTTATATTGAAGTATATTATTACACGTGTAGATCATTATAATTATCAAACCTTTCAAGGAATATGTAGTTGATAGCTTGAATTTCGTGTAATGCTTTACTGGATGAGAAAATATTGCGTATTGACTGAGTTATATGCTCAAAAAACATCGTAAGTAACAGTCCGCCATTTTGAATCTTGGTGGGACTTTCCGAGATTCTTATGTTTTTTTAAACAAGTAAATCATGTGATTTCCAACTGTAGTATGATGCAATCATCTATTGTTAACCTGCAGGTGGCCACCTGTGCTCTGATAATTTAAAAACAAGCGGTCAACAATGAAAATATACACACGTGTCAACATCGATTTGGTCAAAAGTCTCATTAAGGGTTGGATGCTAAGTGTCAAAAGTCGTCATTAAAGGGTAAAGGAGGGAACGATCTAAGGGGAAAAGAGCTATTATCTACGCATGTATAAAGACTTAAAATGCTTGAAAAGACGTTTTTATTTATGTGTTGCAAGTGCCTTTTTAACTGCGCACGATTTGAAGACTGTAGTTTTAGAACAAATTACGGTACGTAATCCGGATTTGCAATAAAAAGTGCTAGGGTCGGCGCGTAAAATTAGGGTCGGTCGGGTTACCGGAAACACAGGTATTTTTTTTTTGGCCTTACCATGTCTCCACGTGCTAGTCACTTCCTAGCCTCATTTCCGTGAATAATTTACTCTATCTCGCTGAAGTCTCGCTAGCTCTCGCTAGAGCCAATGTCAGAGCTACTCTGAACTCATCGGGTTTTATGATATGCAGAACACCGACAAATAAAAGGTTCCGAACACATTAGTAGGGGTGAATCGGGTGTAACGAAAGGGAACGGTTTATATACTCGTCTGACAGTGCCTATTTATGAGAAGAGTTCAGCTTTAAGCTTCAGAACCATTCGTAATAATAATGATTTGTATATTTACATACAATGTCACTGTATCTGCAATAAAACGTACGAAATAATGACTTTACACTAGACTGTATTGATTCAATGGAATATTGAGTACTATTTACTTTCTTTTTATTTCATTCAAATAATTGTATTACTTCGATTATACCTTTAATTGCTGTATTTATATCTGCTTAACATTTATATGAAAAATTAATAAAAAAAATAATTTGGAATATCCCTGCATTTAATTAAAATACTTTTCAAAAGATATTAAAGTAAAATGGAATTGAACATCATTTTTTTTTTCAGATAAATAACAGTATTTGAATAAAATACAGATTTCTCTGTTCATGTAAAAAGTAATAAACAAATAAATCAATAAATCAATTCTTCATACAAATTATCATAACTTTACGGTCTTAATATGCGCACACTTTATTAATGCTCCATACTTTTATCTAAGCGCGGCTTACGCTTTATGAAATAATTTTATTTTATTGCTTGCCTTTGACTGTTGTTGCATTTTCTTTCGCTTTAGCCTCGTGTAATTTTGAAAATGGTACATGTGGATGGGTAACACAGAAAAACCTAGTTTACCCTGGACCAAACATTTTTGTTTGTGGTGTGAATGCTGATTTAGACTTCTGTTATCTCTGGGGAGAGTTTCAAAATTCAGATATATGGAGCATAAGAAGAACTCATTCCATAAACCTAACAGGTAAGTGACGAAAACTATCCTTTTTATTCTAGTTTATCATGGGATCTACATACACCCCTCCCCTAAATCAAAGATTCGGGGAAATACTAGTACAAGTGTTGGTCCGCACTCTTCTGTCTGTCTGCCTAACTGTTTGTCTGATTGTCTAGATGTCTGTTTGTAGGCAAAAACGTAATTGGTTATTAATAATTTGGTACAGGGCTTTCATACATGTATTTCACAAATGTTATTCCAATTTGACTACAAAAGTCTTTGTCCTCATGTTCTTGACCTTGATGTTTGACCTACTTTTGTAATACTCGTTGGCCATAACTTCTGAGATTTGGTGAGAGTGCATTCCTACGTCACATGTCTTGTCACAAAACCTTTTTATGTGTACCATGGTTGACTTCTTGACCCTGACCATGAACTTTTATCAACTTTACAAGCTTTAATCCTGATAATAACATATAAATAGTTGGTATGCTTCTGAATTTCACTTACATACTTTGAAATTTGATCTACTTTTAAAAACTTAATTTGGACATGATGAGTAATAGAGGCACTAGTGTTCACAAACACATGCCGTATCTGAAACTTTTCAAAGGCCGATCTCCGCTTCCCACTGTGGGATTCGAACGCGCGACGTAAGGATCAACTCCTTGCGACTCTAGAGCAAACGCTCTAACCACTGTGCCACGTGGGCGACTGAATATTATTGAGCCAAATGCAGAGATTGATAAAGTGCTTGCATGAAAATTAATCATACGTAAGTTCTTAAGAAAATACTTTCATGAACTTTCGCTCAAATATACATTCTTGGATTGATAATTTAGACTTTCGTACCGTTTTTGTAATGGAAAATAAAAAACTAAGTATATATATGAAATATATATCGAGATAACGAACAGTTCAAAAGTCCATTAAACAATACATAATTGAAGAAGAGCAAACATCAGAAGTGGGATCAGGTGCTATTGGGGAATGAGTATCCCCTGCCGACCGGTCATGTACGCCGTGTGCTACTTGTCTTGAATTGGATATAACGGAAAATTTCGTTGAATATGATATATTGTTCGTGTGTATATGATGGTATAATGGTATGAACTTTAATGTATCAGGTTTTGGACAAATACTGCTTGATATGAACGTGAAAATAGGTCTGTTTATAACGGAGCGCTATTGGTACCAATGGGAATTCCAAGATTGTGAAAGATCTGATCGCCAAAAACTTTATAGATATTGTCAATCAGAAACTCGAGCATCTTTTTAAAATCAACTTCAGAGTATTTATGTACAATCAAAATTGTTTTTAACAAATTTATTTTGAAAATGACCAATGAAAAGGTACAATAATTAACGAGTTGTATTTTCATTGAAAAAGCAGGTGTCAGTGATATTTAAAAGCTAAGACTTTAATTTATCGTGGGAAATGGTTGTGTAAAAAATTGAATAGTCGTAAATTTTAATGCTGTTGATTTGATTAAATTTTATTTCAAATTTTCTGAAAGGTCCTTTGAATTTATCCACATCTTATTTACACCACTCCTAGAATATATTGCTGCACAGATGTTCTTAAGTCTTTCCTTCACTATGGTTAATGTTTTAGCTCGGAGTAAAGAAAAGGGTTGATAGAACATTTACAGGAACCTGCTATGTAGATTTGTTTGCAAGGATTTTTATGTTTTGGAACCCAATATAGATACGGTAATTTATGTATTTTGTTACTATTGATCAATGTTTATATTTACAGATTCATCTTTTATCAAAGATTTTCCTTTTTTTTTTTTATAGAAGGCGGATTTCATGCAGATGTTATAAAAAAGTTTTATGATCTTGACAACATGTCTGTAATGGCCACAACAAGCTTGACTCATATTGATGTAATTTTACAAATAAGCGACATTGTTAGTACAGAAATATTGTTGTCAATGGAACATCGATGTCTACAGTATCGCCATCTTCTTATTGGCAACAATGCAGGATTGGTTGTTGCATACATCACGAATTATTTTGAACCATACGATTTAACGAATTATCTTAATGCACACGGAAATTCGAATTTCATCAATTTTAGCACGTCTTCTGCGATTCTACCTGTTGGGGTTAGCTTCAAGGTATTAAAGCATTATTTATATTTAATTATTATTGTCAACCACTTTAACTGAGGATATTTATCACGTTTTCTGGTGTCATATCGATTAATTGATTGATTGATTGTACGAGGGACGTTCAATAAATAATGTCATTAGCTCGATGACATACAACATAGAAATCATATGACATTAAGCTAGACCTTCTCTCATTATTGAATCTTTAATGAGTTGATAACAGTTTATGTGACCACTTTTCATCACATAGTTTCATCGTGAGAAGCTGGTTAACAAGGGCTATTCGAGACACTGCATTAAAAATGAATGGTAAAGAATCAGTAAACTAGAGTGAAAATAAAGGCTTTATTAAAGCTGCTGTAAAACGTGTTAAAAATCCCAAAGAAATTTTCACTAAGATATGTGACATTTACTTCAACCAATGCCTGTTTTATAGACAAATAAGCAAATGAATTTCAATGATAAAAAATTATATAAAGGGCATCAAAATTGGTACCGTCCTTGCAAACAAAAATTATAACAACTTATATACTATTTACCCAATTTCAACAAATAATATCTGATGACGTATGACTGACTTTAAGACATAGCAAATTTGATATACATTATATTGGGAGTAGTTTACAATGTTTTTAAGAAACGTTTGAAGGTAAAAAATCTTGGTACTCAAAGATCACCCTATATTTTGAAAAATGAGTGAAAACGACAGCGTGTAGGAATGTCTTAACAATTATTTTAAAATATCAGTAACTAGTTATCCAAGTTTGTTTCATATTCAAACAGATAATGGAACATGAATCTATTGCTTAAAACAATCAAAGCAAAATTTACCATAAGACGTACTTGATAAAAACAGCAATGGTCCGACAAGAGCAAAGGTATGCAAGAACATAAAGACAGATTTATATGCAATCCTCTTAAATATTAGTGGTACTGTTGTTCAATTTCGTATTCGGGGAGACAGTTTAATTTTTGGAGGAGTCTAGAAAGCAATCTTTTTGCAAAAAAATCGAAACGTTTATTAGAGGAAGGACCTAGACTCAGGAATCCACTACATTAAATTTCTTCATGACAGCGTCCAAACCCTGCACCCCTTAAGAGTTATTGGGTTTTCGGGATAAAAAGAAAGTCAATATTTTTTCACATTAACAATATTCGCTAGATCTTTAACCTTTTGACTTGTTTCTATTTCCAAACTTGAAAAACCACCTTTCAGAAAGAAAAAAACAAGTCCAGGAAATCATTGGATCTGCTATTTTCCAGTATACTAAGGGTCATACCCAAAAATGTGTTCTAAATACAATCAGAAATTAAATAAAAACTTTAACCGACATCTATTTTAATCAAAAGAGATTAATAAGTAAAAGCATGAAGACTAAATCATTAAAAAGCGTCTTTTGCTTCTTTCCGAGCCCCGATGACATTATTTATTGAACGTCCCTCGTATGTAGTTTAACATCCCTCTCTAAAATGTTTCATATGGAGACACAACCACCTACCGGTGGAGAGCTACAAATTTTATTCAATACTCGGCACTACGGGCCATTCAGCAGTGAGGGTTTTTTTCATGCGAGCTCCTACTGCGACACGAGACCTCGATTTATACGGTCTCATCCGAACGACCGGTCCCCACGTCCCACAGTGGGATTCGAACACGTTATTCGACGTTATGGTAACATGTCGAAAAGCCTTTGAGTTTTTCGAATAAAATTTAATAAAGCAAGTACTTCTGGATTAAAGAAGACCTCTATTGATTTTAAGGTCAGTAGTTTAGAGATAAAGTTCATCAATTCATGTCTTTAATGTGCATGCAACATTATTGTTTCCGGGGGATATATAAAAAATCTTCTTATATTTTTCAGTAAAACTTTATATCGCAAAAAACACTTTAAGATCAAAGGACAGAGTTAAAAGCCATACTTTATGCAAGTATTTTCCTGATGATAACATTAGTCTTTAATTCAATTTAATACCACATCTCCCCCGATATAAAGAAGACCATTCGGAGGGATCAAATGGTCAGCGCTTAGCATTTGTCTGTTAAACATTTTCCTAAGTATAGTTAAGACCTGAAAATCTTGCAAATTTTATATCATACCATGGCCTGACAAAAGCCATGTTG
>NW_026936367.1:0-72312 GCF_032062105.1 Saccostrea cuccullata
ATTTTGCATACAACAAGTACCAGTAGTTTTGTGTATATGTAATTAATAGTTTTGTACATATGTTACCAATAGCAGTTTCGTCATGGCTTGGGCAAAATTTGCCCGCATGTGGCGGATGTCTTCTCATGTTCAGCTTATTAGCTTTCATGTGAAGACATATGGCCGAATTTTGCTAGAAGCTCGCTGCTGATCCTGTTACCTTCCAGGGTCCGTGGCCAATAATTGGGCTTCTCTCATCGTATCATTGTCCTATGATATTTCTACATCATTCACTGTTGCAAAAGTCGATGTAGATATTCCAATTCAGTTATCATTGTTTACCATTGAATATCATTGAATACCATTGAATAACATTGAATACCATTGAATATCATTGAATACCATTGAATGCCATTGAATACCATTGAATACCATTGAGTATCGTTGAATATCATTGAATACCATTGAATATCATTGAATACCATTGAATATCATTGAATACCATTGAATATCGTTGAATATCGTTGTATATCGTTGTATATCGTTGAATATCATTGTACCCATTGTTTAGTAATTACTCAATATACACTTTGTGTACATCATTGTATTGAAACCTTGTGTACATCATTGTGTTGATAACTCATTTGACAAATAATTAATAAAGCCATGACAGAAACTGCCAATCATTGTTTGCCTATTTTGTTGACATAATCGGACTTAACTCAATATGAGTTAAGTCATGTTATGGAAACAAATAGAGCTATAGTATAGCCCAAGAAGGATAACTCTCACTCAAATTCACATTCTTTTACCCACATCTATTAGACATGCGCATTTAGCACTTCCTTTTCCACCCTCCATTGTCCAGTCCAATTCAGCATCCCACCCACCCTCCCAATTTACCAGATTTTAATCAATTGTTCCCCTTTTTTGACAAGTTTTGCTGCTGTCTTTTATTATCTGATTTCAGGCAGCATCCATACCTTAGACTTTCAGCAAAAGGACCCATTAGCGTCATGGCTTTACTAAAGATTCCTCCCACTCTTGGCTACATGGACTTCTCATTGACGCGGATTATCAAAGGACCCATTCCAATGCGGCACATTCCATTGCGATGTACATGGACTTTTCACTGACATGGCTTTTCTAAGAACTCTTTCTAACGCGATATACATGGACGTCTCATAGGCTCGCCGAATTTTACTAGAAGCTCGCTGCTGATCCTGTTACCTTCCAGGGTCCGTGGCCAATAATTGGGCTTCTCTCATCGTATCATTGTCCTATGATATTTCTACATCATTCACTGTTGCAAAAGTCGATGTAGATCATTGTCCTTCTTATACATTGTTTCCTGCTTATTCCAATTCAGTTATCATTGTTTACCATTGAATATCATTGAATACCATTGAATAACATTGAATACTATTGAATATCATTGAATACCATTGAATATCATTGAATACCATTGAGTATCATTGAATACCATTGAATATCGTTGAATATCGTTGTATATCGTTGAATATCGTTGTATATCGTTGAATATCATTGTACCCATTGTTTAGTAATTACTCAATATACACTTTGTGTACATCATTGTATTGAAACCTTGTGTACATCATTGTGTTGATAACTCATTTTACAAATAATTAATAAAGCCATGACAGAAACTGCCAATCATTGTTTGTCTATTTTGTTGACATAACGAATCGTTAACTATAGTTTACGGTTTGTAAACTATAGTTTACAGTCGATAAACCTAGTTTATCAATTGTGAAACTAGGTTTATCACATTTTTATGAATTTGGCGTGCCATAAGTATGATAGATAACACTATTTGCTCAAATATTTCAGAATTTTCATAGTGTTTAAATTATCTGAAAGAATTGTTTTAATTTCATATGGTATTTAGGTGGGGTAAATTCTGCATTTTTCAAGGCAGCTTTGACAACGACAAAAACCTCATTTGGAAAAAATTCTGTCAATAAATATTTCTAAATTTACGATTGAATGTCAGTCCTTCATCGTAATTATTTACTGCAAAAATATCACAGGGTGAAGCTTACCTCAATATCGCACAGGACATCGTTGAATTAGACGTAAGCATGATAAAAACGCTTCACGTCTGTCTTTTCCGAGTGCGGGAAATCAATTGTGACGTCACATGAAAACATTAACATTCAAAATTATCTAAATAGAGAGAATCTCTGCTTCTAAACACGAAAATATATCAATTAAATAAATCTGCTTCAGAACTTTATTACGATACATTAACTGTGTCCCGTTTATTATGAAATAATTTAATTTCACTTGTATCAAGCAATTTCATTGGCTGAATCATTCAGAGGAACATAATATTTTGGATAACATAACTTGCCTACGTCTCAATGAGTAACGTCAAAAATGTATTACTCCGCTTGACGGTACTTTTAAAATAATGCTCAATTTGAAGTCTTTTTCCGGAGGTAATATTGACTCATTGTCTACACTAGAATTAAATTATAAGGAATGAAGCTAATTTCAACTTGTGTTATCCGATATAACAAAACTTGGGGCAGTTTACGCTTTTTTATAAACCGCTTCGCGGTTTATAAAGCGTAAACTGCCCCAAGTTATGTTATATCGGATAACATAAGTTGAAATAAGCTTGATTCCTTAAATAAAATCAAAGTACTCAGAAGTACAGAGAGCCGGGCTCATTTACAGAGTAGAATGGATTTCTTACATGAATCACGTTTATATTCTGATGAAAAAAATTATTTTAAAACAATCAATATTAATCATAAGACACCGACAGTGAGTTTTTCAATCCTAATACCACGGTCCGATTTTGTCAGAATCAAAATTAATCTGGTACCGCAGCTGAATGTAAACAAACAGGCCAGTCTGGTTCCCTCTCCTGCTTTACCTCGTATGTGTAGAGAACTACGGTAACACTGATTATCAAAAATCCTTACGCTAATGAACTATGTTCTTTGACTTATGAAGTTTTCAAAGTCATTACTACTAATGTTTATTTTATATAGATAAAACTTCGTTTTATTTTTGTTGCTTTATTTAGCGTTTGTATTATCTCAAAAGCGGTTGAGAGTAAGAACTATATTTTTGCACGTAACTTTAAAATGGCGACTATGGGGTCAACATCCTGCCTTGAACAGGATCACATAAGCCGGCAATTGCTCTTTGAGCAATAAGCCCGGCTAATGATCACAACGGGTGTGTGTACTTGATCTCGCTGCACTGAGAATTCAAACACTACGTCTATGACGTCACTGACGTCAGACTGCAGGGTAAAGAGAAACAAATGTGTGGATTGGGCAATTTCACAATATCTGAATGATGCCAAGATCTTTAAAAATTTTATTGATAATAATTTCTAAATAAAAATTAAATATTTAAAAAACAATTTTAGAATTTAGAATAAAATTACTCAAGAACTGTTGATTTTAACAACGTTTAACATGCATACCATCACCGATTATGACGTAATATGTCTTTTTAGTCATGTGACATGTGTCCTGTCTCCCCTTAAGTCAAGAGCAAGATTAAAGTTTTTTTTTGCAAGCAAATTGGTAGATGGATAGACAATAACGTTTATTTTTGGTGATGAGTTCAGGGAACAATTATTGTGAATTTCATTATCCCTGTACCCATGAGTAATCAATATAACGCAAATTTTCTGACATTTTTCTCAAATCGTTTGCATGATCATCAGGCAATGGATCCCTGTATGTCTATGTGAAAAGGATGATCGGAGATATTGATCAGCAATCGATCTAAAAAATGCAATAACAATAAAAATCGATGAACAGTACATAAAACACGAATCAGGTGCCTAGGAGGAGTAACCAATAAGCCCTCTGTATTTATTAGGAAGATAGAACAACCCGTAGTCAAATTTAGTGCCTATATTAGATTGTATCTACTAACAAAGTCAGTAACTGTATATTGACCATAAAATTTACACGGAGTCATTAAACGGGAAGCTGATGGAAATCCCTGTAACATATCATAACCTTAAACTATATCTGAGAAACACGCCTCAGTTTAAGAATCGATGGTACTCAATTCAAGTATCTGTTTATTAAATAAGTCAAGAGGCACCATATATACAAGTGATAGTGGACTATTTTAGCATACAAAAGAAAAAATGAAATGGTGGATTGATTGTATATTGTTTAACGTCCCTCTCGAGAATTTTTCACTCATATGGAGACGCCACCACTTGCCGGTGGAGGGCTACAAATTTTGTCTAATGCTCGGCACTCAGGGCAAAACTGGTATCTAAAATCATCTTGTTTGCCATACGGTTTAGCTGTTAAATGGCCTTTATCGTCTATAGTCAATAAAATACCGGTAGATCAAACAGATTTGGAAGTTCTGATGTGTCTTTTATATCATGTTTATTGGGACAATGAAATGGTTAATATATGTTTATTGATAATACGCCATCTGAATGAGGAAATGAAAGCCTCAGCAAGTATTTTCTTTCCATGCATACATTTATATAAAATTCATTCTCCGCAGAAATTTTAAAAAAAAAAGGTCAACTAATAATAAAAAATAATTGTGGCCATCAGAATTCAAACTTATGATGGACAAGGTGTTCAAAGACTATAAACTGGTTAATGGTAGCAATGACGAACTCAAGCATCCTTTAATATCAACTTCTGAGTATTGTGTATAGTTTGATTTAGTGAAAATGGAAGGATTTATTCTTTTTATGTAGCTTTTAAATATCATTTAACGATTATTTATATATATATTTAAATTTCATTTGTATCAAGCAATTTCATTGGCTGAATCATTCAGAGGAATATATAATATTTTGGATAACATAACTTGCCTACGTCACAATGAGTTACGTCAAAAATGTATTACTCCGCTTGACGTTACTTTTAAAATAATGCTCAATTTGAAGTCTTTTTCCGGAGGAAATATTGTCTCATTGTCTACACTGGAATTAAATTATAAGGAATGAAGCTAATTTCAACTTGTGTTATCCGATATAACAAAACTTGGGGCAGTTTACGCTTTTTTATAAACTGCTTCGCGGTTTATAAAGCGTAAACTGCCCCAAGTTATGTTATATCGGATAACATAAGTTGAAATAAGCTTCATTCCTTAAATATTTCCAAAAATATAATTCAAAGTGTTTCGTTCTTCTTTTCATGTTTAATCACAAGTGTGGCATAATCTTTGCCAGAATTTATAAAAGAAATCATATTCTGTCGCCAATTGAAATACTCGGGGCCTTGTATTTAGAGCGTTTTAAGATGTTCATTTTAAATCAGATGTTGTGTCCACCTGGACTGTAGTTAAAAGAGAAGAAGAGCATGAGCACGTGAGAGGATTTTGTTTCAAATGCTCAATATCTGGACACTGAAAAATTTTGTTCAGCTAAAATGTTTGAAATAAAGAATTTGGTTTTATTTTTGGAAATGCAAGATGCAGATTTCAACTTTGAATATGGGGTAAATACATGTCTGCATTTTTTATGATAAAGTATATTGCATATATTCTTTTTTGGCAAAAACTCGATTAGGAACCGACGAGTTCAGTAATAATTATCTTTCGACACAGTGGTAGCCTGTGCCTGGCATTACCAGTATTTATTTCTTAATATTAGTTTGTATTATACAGACGAAGAATTGCTTAAGCTTTTTAAGCAAGTACAATATTTCAAACGTATGACTTGACATACTCGTGCTGAGTGAAGAATTTTTTTTTTGGTTTCCAAAGAAACAATAAACAGATCTAGAAAAATATACATATGCTTTTTCTTTTATTTTTATTTTATAAAGAATACACATCACAAAACGTGAATGCAGGGATCAGCATGTTCTACAGCTTATCTAGATTGTAAATGGTGCAAAATTGTTAAGAAAATGACTTTCTTTGATGTTCACGTTTCTTTTCTTTTTGTCCGGTAAAGATATGTACAATTTTTATTCCTTTATAGGAGATATTGATTGAAAAAAATGCAACTTTACAAAAATATAGTATTAAAATATAGTGTTTAGATTAGAATTAATATAAGATTATTTTATACATTGTTTTTGACCGAAAAAGTTTTTTTTTTTTCATTCCTGAAGCGCATGGAAAAACAATAACCAATGTGGAGTTGTCTTTCGTTGATCCTTCAGATGTTTTACGTTAAAACTTTTTGACAAAACGTGATAAAAAATAATCTTCCAAGTTAAAATAGTTAATATGCTTAATATGCTGACTATATATCTACCATCAAAGATATCAAGAAAGGGTACTTAGTATCTTATTGTGATAAAATAAATAACATTTTTGTGGACATATGATAGCAATATATAGTAGATAAACCTAGTTTATCTACTGTGAAACTATATTAAGCTAATTTTTGTGAATTTGTCGTGCCATATATTACATGTGTTATATGAAAACCTTATCTCTTCTCATTCAAAGGATATGACCAAGTTAAAGTTTTTGTGACGAACGGAGAGAACTACAGACTTACAGACGAATTATATTTAATGTACGTGTAACCATCGCTTTAGTAAAAGCGGGGAATAAAAAGAGTTTTAATGTAAAAGCTTTTGAATGATCCCATTTTTAGGTTTGTATAAAAGGAAGTTATGATAGTTTCCATTAAAATTAAATTGAGACACATTCATAAAGATAACTACAAAATTATTTTAATAAATCATGGGGAAGTTAACCGAAGTGGATAAAAAATATAACCGAGGTATCTTTAAAAACAAAATTATAACTTTTAAAGATAATTCCTGAAAAGTTGAGATTAAAGTTGTGAGGGGTTAGTGTTCTTTACAGTGTACAAGAACACAGAAGTGCACATTATAGTACTTTAAAACAGTGTGATCTACAAACCCATGAGGAAATAAACAGTGACTGTCTTAATAGGGATGGAAAAATTAAAAAGAATAATCAGGTAGGGTTTAAAAGAACATTGTCAAATTTTTTCTTAGCAGTCTCGTTAAATATAAAAAAAATGTTTCTTTGTGTGATTATTTTTTACGATTAATATGATGAAATTTATATTTCCCTCTCCCGCCCCGAATTTATTCTGTTTTTGTATATGGTGAAAAAAGTCTGTTAATGAATTATATAGGTCCTAGTCTCTCAGTTTTCTTCGAATCTTGCTAAAGGAGCCCTGCTGTGGTTAATGTTTTCATAATCTTTCTTGTCGTTAAAAGAAAACATTATAAACGAATTTGTAAATTTTTAAAAGAGGTATTTACATGCAAGAACAAAAAAAAACATCGATTTGTATGTAAAAAACTGATGGCTGCATGTATCATATACTGGATGAACTGGAGTTCGGTGGAATTTTTCATATCTTCTTCGCTCTTGGGTATTTAACAGACAAATGTATTCAGAATTTAGTCCCCTGTATTGGGCATGATGTTCATATTCTGAAATATTTATATTCTTTTTTTGGTGTTAGATTTTTAGCAGGAATTCTAATTCTGATAAAGAGTTAACTATGGATATGCCTCGAAATACCAAACTTTACCTAAAGACAGTACTGTTATACGTTGAACATATTTTGAATAAAAAAATAGCTAAACATCGGAGGAGGGGGGGTGTATTTCCTCTCTTTATCAGAGACCCGGGGGACAATCTGTTTCATGCTCTCCGTGATTGCTGACTGACGTAATTTGTCTTTTTTGATTGAATAGTGGCGGATTTTCCCCCCATACAAATTTGTACATGTTAGTTATTATACACACTGAATTTTTCTTGGATTTTTCCGTTTACCGATCATTACATGGAGCATACTGTGGGTGTGTCCTTTGACAGGCAGTGCTTACTATTATTGTTTGCAGTTAACTGTAAAGGTTTACGTAACATCACGATCTTTTTCGTCAGATGCATCCAGAGTAAACAATTCACGTGATTGATCAACTCATATTATCAACATTGACACGGAAATAGTCTGTAGCACGAGCAACCAATCAGGGATAAGAAGAAAGTTCCAGTCGTGAAGCTTGCGGTTAGGAGGCGTGTACTATTTACCTTGAGCGCATCTATCAAATAGAACGTGACGTAACGTAAAACTTTTAAAACAGTTAACTGCAAACACACTTGATACCACCTCTGATATTTATTAAAAGATCCCTTTGCTCTGCTCCAAAGTTTTATCATATGCCATTGGACCTAATTACTGTTGATTACCTTCATATTTCATTCGAACTGAGCCTGTAGTGATCATAATCTGAAAAAGGAACTTGTAATGATCAGTTGATCCTCCATATTATTCCAGTTTATTTCAACGTTATGTAAATGAAAAAAAAAAATATCCTATATAATAGAGTAAACAACATCACGCTATCTTGTGCTGACTGTTACTACAACAGATTTGCGTCAAGTAGCCATTAGTCCTCGACCTTTAAGTCCACTTTCGTAGAGTTGATATTTGAAATGTTTTCATCATTGAAATGACAAATCCATCTTGGAATATCCTTGTGATTTGTGTGCGTACTGACACCTTAAGCTTGCTTGTTTTTTAAATTGAAATTTCTTTTTTGCTGAAAGAAAGTAAAATAGTATATACGTTGAAATATATAAACATTTACATGAAATACGAAGATAACGAACATTATTAAGGTCAGACGACACGTTCCTTAATTATATGTTTTGTATCTCTTGGTATTCTATCAAAAATTTTTCATATTTGTCATTCTTTTCTGATTTCTACATTGTTTTCAAAATGTTTTTAAATATAGGTACACCAAAAATTGTGTTGATAATGTTAAAGGCAATTTAGAAGATTACCCATAAGGGTTATATAAGAAATATGACCCAATGGTATCTTGGCTAAATGCCTGGTAAGGTACCTTAATTTTTTGTGAGGAAACTTGTTTAAGTACCTATACTTCAATGACAAATTCTTAGGAAAAATTATATATTTTTGAGGAACGTGTCGTCTGACCTTAAGGATAATTAGTCCATGCAGATGAAAAAATATGTAACAAAAAGGGGAAAAAATTAATAAACGCGTCCGAAATGCATTTAGGGAATACCGGTATGTTTGATAAATCTGAACAATTACTTTGTGGAAATGCTACATGAATTCAGAACTTACAGCAGTTGCATATTTTCTGTGGACTTTTAACCGTGGTCCCTCTAGATGCCTTCTTACCAGAAAGGAAAAGACTTGTAACTGATCATGAGGACAGAATCATTTTAAAAGACCCTAAATACAGAGAACCCAGAACTTTCAAATAGCATCAGAACTTCATTTTTTTATGAATTCTATCGCAGATTATATCAACCATCGGGCGAAATATGAAGAGGAATATTTTTTTTCAGAATGGTTGAGTGTTTTAAAAAATATATTAGAGGTACCGTGTACAAGAAATTAAAAAAAAAAAAACAGTATGCCCATCTTCCATCTTTCCGTTTTCAATCAATCAGAGTTTATAAAAGAATAAGAAAGACTATATAAACAATATGTTGTATTTCTAGCAAATTTAAGCAAACAAGGCTTGTAACAATGATGCCTCAGTTTCAGTTTGTTCCAAGACTCATTGTTACAAATGGATTTTAGAGGAAACTGCTTTATAGAAACATAACTTTTGCTTACAGTTCACTTTCTAAGGATAATATAAAATATTTAGAGATAACAAACATTATTCAAGCTCATAAGTCCATAAAACAGTATAAAACAGGAGCAGAGCAAACACGGACCTCCAAAACATCAGAGATGGGATCAGATAACATGGAGGAGTGAGCATCCC
Organism: Saccostrea cuccullata; assembly: GCF_032062105.1. NCBI lineage: Eukaryota > Metazoa > Mollusca > Bivalvia > Ostreida > Ostreidae > Saccostrea > Saccostrea cuccullata. The sequence continues at coordinate 9,711 of NW_026936367.1, forward strand.
CTTCCGACCAGTCACACCCGCCGAGTGTTCCTTGTCATGATCGTAAAATAGAGGGAAGATTCGTCGTTAATTCAGTGTGTACCGTAAATGATAGACTTTCAATTTGGGGAAAAAAAATCAGTCAGCATTTGACTCGATGATAAATTGTATCTTTTAACACTATCTTTGTATCGACCATAGAACTTACGAAAAGATGACTTTCTACTAGACTGATGATATTCTTGTTTTATCAACTTAATAGTATCTTTAAAATTACACATAAGTCTTTTATATATGTACTTTTAGAATTTGAGTCAACGAAGGCGAGTTTCATTTAGTCTAAATATGCATGTATGGTATTCCTATCATTCATAGAAAATCTTTCAAACAAAGATATATGTTCATTGTCAGGTTCAGCAAATATTCTACAAAACATTTTTCTAGACTCCTCACAAAAATATTAACTGTTGTAAAAGAAAACTTTTAGACGTACTGTACCACAACACACTAGTATTCAAGAGATGGTGTAAGTTAGATTTTCAAATGAGGATTTTCAAAAACTCAGAAACTTTCAGATCATATAAATCTCTATTTTTCTTTAAATCAGTTAAATCAAAGCATAAGATATTCTACACATTTGACAATCATTCCTCGCAGTAAATGAAAAAAATTACAAACAAATGAGTTCGGTTTTCCATATTAAATTTCTTTATTTATGAAGTGATATTCCATTGTAAGCTGTGTGTGGTATTAAAGTTTCCCAACAATTCGATATATTTCGAACAATCAATCCTTAGACTATGGCAGGCTACTGACAAACACGTTATTGATACAGGAATATCAACTTCTTCCTTCGTTGAAATTCAACACATTGAAAATTTCTAGGGTCGTTATGGCCTTTCTAAGAAAATTTACCTGCCACTGGGTCGTTTTCTGACTGATATTTCATACCAACTGAAATAACTTATTTAACGCTTAATTTGCCCATGGAATATTTTCTCTCTACCTGATAAATATATAGGTCTCGGCTCGGGTGTGACCGGTGGACAAAGGATTACTCCAAAGGTGAATTGTTCACAATGAAAATGCATTTCACTTCTCTTCTAAGACATAAATATTATTCGGTTAAATAAACATGTACCGTGAAAGTGCTCCAAAATTCAATATAGCCCCAAAGTTTCATTGACAAATAGGATGTTAGCTGTTTGATGACTAGAATAAAGATTTGATCCTCTGCCAGAATTTTGAAATGTAATTCCTATGATTTGACCCTACAGTGAAAGGGAGATGGAATTTTTTTTAATTTACAAAAAAAATCAAAAACGGAAGTATGGTAACATATTTCTGCCCCCTACATGCAAGATGAATTAAATCAACATGCAAGAAAAATATGTGAACATGCAAGGTTATTATGTCTACATGCAAGATAATTATGATAATATGCAAGTTGTAAATCCTTTTAGAGGATATTATTTTAATACAGGTATATTAACTTACCAACGCCAGTTCAAATTATATTTTCTATTAGGATTGCATGTCAACGTAATTATTTGCATAAACATGTTGACATAAATATGTCGCATGTCAACATAATTAATTAGTTGGATATTACCTTAATTTATCTTGCATGTAGGGACAGAAATATACCACCATACAGAAGAAAGTTTAAGCAACTTCAGGAAACTAAACAGAAAAAAAGATCAAATTGTTGGTTTAAAATGGTCATATTAAAATGACCTTATGCAAAATGAAATAAAATTTATTCCAAGGAATGGTGTGCATACAATTCTGTGATAAAAATTATCCAGTGTTTGTTCTCAATCCATTTACCAAACATAGTCATGATGTTTCTAAGCATTATTGTGTATAATTTATATTTTCAGAATATGAAAAATGAAAATGCATACGTGTTTGTTTATTCTCATCTTGGCCGAAGGTAAAACTGTTAATACCATTTTCTTTCTTTCTTTTTTTGTCTTTTTCTTTTGTACTTTTTGTATTTTAATCTATTTTTAATTATTCATTTTTGGACTACGATGAAAAAAATCTTGTTTCTCCTAAACCACTCTAAAAAATAAAACAAATAAAAAATTGTTCTCTTCACACACATAACCTGCAAATTTTTGTCGGAGAATAAGAAGGGGAAAACGGAACATAATACATATATTTTGAGAAATATCACTGTGAAGACATGTTCCTTACATTGAATTTAAAATAAATGTTAAGCAATTCTCATGAGGGACGTTAAACAACAAACAATAGAATGGAACTATATTTAAAATCTTCAATATCATGTAATATTAACTATACATATAATTATATACTCATATTCAAATTTTATCCATTTTCAAGCAAATGCACTGCATACATTCTTACTTTTATTTGATATACAAACTATACATGCCTTCAAAATGTTCCTTTACCATTGCTCTGATGAGTAAGTGCGTAACCAACTTTAACTTAACCAACTTAATTAAATAGCACGATGTTTAGTACAATGTCTCCAAAATGTACACTGGTGAGATAACCAAACCACCCCTCACCCTTTCCAAAAAAGTGTAAATGTTTATTAATCATCGTCCATTAATTATCGATTTATAGATATTGAATGCCTTAGTAAGGCAAGCTTTTTGAAAAGCTATTGTATACCTACAAAACTTGCATTTAACTTTACTTCCAAAATAACGGCACAAAACTATCCATTAATTGATTGATTGTTAATTAATGTCCCTCTCCAGCTTTTTTTTTTTTAACTCAGATGCCACCACTTGCCGGTGGAGAGCTGCACATTTTTGTCCTTTGCTCGGCACTCAGGGCTTCAAAGAGAGTACGATGATCACATTTAAAGAAATATTGACAAAATTAACATCCGTAGCAAAAAATAAATTTTTTTTAGATATTTTAACCCATCCCTCTTTCGATTTATAAAGTCACATGGTAAATTCAGTGTTCGGATTATATTTTTCAAAAGTAGATCACGGTCAAGTGCAATATGTTGTAAGTTTTTTTTTCCCGCTTTCACTGCAAGGGGGGATATTAATTTGTTCTGTCCGTCCGTCTGTCTGTCTGTAACGCTTCGTTTCTGCACGATATCTCGAAAACCTTTGAGCTTTCGGAAATTTTGCATAGTAACTCCCTTTGACCTAAAAAAGAACCCTATTAATTTTTAGGTCAAAGGTCAAGGTCAAAAGTTAATAAATGCTGTCTGTTATAACACTCTCGTTTCCGCGCGATATAATCTCGAAATCCTTTGAACGTTTGCAATGAAATTTTACACAACAACTCCATGTGGCCTAGGGAAACCCCCTATTGATTTTGAGTTTAAAAGGTCAAAGTTCAAGGTCGTAAAGAGCAAGATCCACTTTGGGCCTTATTTGGCCCTGAGAAAAATCAAAACCGCTCAGTTTAGGTTGCAAATTCAGTATTTATCACTTGGAGTGTTGGTGACCACGTATCTATTAATCGTGACGTGATTTCCCATCTAGTCAATGCATTATGACGTCATAAAATGCGACATTTTCCTCATATCATGTAAATTCCTTTGAAAATGACCTAAAGTCGAAGCATTTTTTCAATATTTTATATAGAGCACAACCTCTGATCCAAAATATGCAAATACAAAATGAAAGCTCTGTTTCTGAAGATCAAAAAACATGTTTTATTTTTTGGATCGTGGGCTATGCTCATATTTTACTTCTTTGCTGAAGGTAGTCAAATACGCATGTTTTCTGCAAATTTCAAGAACAGTGCAATTTCTCAAACCTGTTTTCCAATATCTGGATTCTCAAAACAAAATTTTATTATGGTAAATGATAGCACCAAGTGTCTACTTTATTTTGATTTATGAAATGGGAAAGAGGGTGATAGTAAATTAATTGATATAAGTACAGGGTCATTTTATCCATAAGATGGCTCTTGCTCTTTATCCATTCTGTTTGTTTGTAACACTATCGTTTCCGGGCGATATTTCAAGAAGATTTTGAGCTTTTGCAATGAAATTTTACACCAAAACTCCCTAGGGTCTCTCTCTCACCCCTCTCAAAGTGTCCCGACCCGTTTGTTTTATCAGAATTTATTTATACAGGGAAATGACAACAATATGTTTGTTTTAACCTTTATTTTTGCGAACATTGGTCGTGGCAAAGTATTTTGTGGGATGCCAATACACACAGCTTTGGGGCAACCCTCACAAATTCAGCAAAATTCATCAACATAAACAAGTCATATGTTAAAAAATGACAACCGCGGATTGTCACTCATTTAAGGTTACTTATGTAAGTGTAAGTAGTTATATGCACAATTCAAGCACAAAACAAAGTAGATCAACATATAAACAAATATTTTACATATAAAAGGCTTCAACACTTCAACCCCCTTCACAGTTCAATGATGACAACTTCACAACAATACAAAGTTTATGTAGGCCTCAGTTGCTTTGGTGTGCGCAAACGCCCCATGACAGCGAACAACCGAAGGAGAGTTCGCAGTCATCCCACAGATGGGGGAGCACTCAAGCAACTGATAAAAGAGCCCCTCTTAGACCATTGTTCTTATAGCATTGTTTAAGGACGCATATTGCCTTGTTCCGACAGGAAGAATTCTAAACCCCCTTGAATACTAGTATTATTAAGAAAGAGTTTGTTTCCTAGCGCATTGAGATGTACCCCATCTGACAGCAGAAATTGTGTCATGTGTTTCAACAAATCAGGGTACTTTATGTAACAACCCCCCAATTTTAAAACTAATGAAGCAGCTACCCTTTGGCTTTAAGACGGGATCGCCCCATTGCTCTGTTGTCCCCCGAGTACCTCCATTTATTTCGTGGCAGCATCTGTGACCAGACAAGTATGGACTGTGGAAGGCAAGCCTTAATAATCTTTAGATGGATTTTTTTCTCAATGAGTGTATACAGATCAATTGACCCTATATCGGTTGCCCAACAGTGAATAACCAAAAAGTCTGGGGATTCCTCGTATTCTGTCAGAAAAACGAGCTTTCTTTCAAGTCCCAAAAAATTCAAACATGAATGTCCTTGCCACCACATACATGTATTCATTTTCAATCTATCTATCCTATCCAAGTTTTGTTCCCCCTGGTCTGCATATTGATACCATCATTGCATTCTTAATAATTAATTATAGAGGAACCCACACACCGCACTTTAACTTCAGGGACTTTTAAAATTTATGCAATAAATTAGAAGAATTTGAATAAATCTTGTTACTAGTATATTTACAAAATTACAACTTATTTGCCCCCAATATCTGCCCAATAAGACATCTTATGTATGATTTGTATGCCCTAGACTTTCAATGCCCTGCTTCCATTTTGACATCTTGTAAGCAACCCGCTTCAAATACTGCAGTGGCTGTCCTTATACGAAATGAATGGGATCTTTTATGTCCATGAATCCCCAAACCCTGAAGTGATTTTTCAAACGGAGAACTGATACCTAGTAAGGGAATTTTTTTCATTGTGGATAAATAATGGCCCTTTAATTTTTGGTATAACTGCAAGATGATATATCAAACTTGCTACTGAACACAGCATTCCCTCACTTTTATCAATGGCTAGAGAAACCCCCTTCCTTTCCTGATCACATTGTATACAAAGACCTTGGAGTAATTGGCTTGAAATTGAACATCAGTCACATTTAAAATTGTATAAACACTATTACAAGTAGACAATGAGAATTCCCCTATTCTGAGAAAACCAAAAAAGGTTAAAACATAGGCAGCTATGAACAATTTAGTTTCATAACTATCGCGACAAATGCTCGGTAAACCCCAACAAGGTTTGTAAGCAACTGCAAGGTTAAAGGTAGCCTTGCATCTGCAGACCTAACAGTTCTTCTCATACCCTCAACAAACCAGAAAGTGCTTTGTTTCATGAACCCAATTACGAATTTTGCATTAAAAACTAATAGAAGATAGGTAAGATTTAGCCGAAGCATTGGAACACTTCTTAAGCGACACACAAGCAACAAAGTGAACAACATCCCTAAGCGGTGGGGGCCATGGATTTCATACCCAAATTCTTTCCGGAAATTATAAAATGAATTTTGCCCCGTTTCGTATGCCGTCTTAGTGTTGTAATAGATTGAAGAATCTAGCAATTTATTCATTTGAATCTGTAAATCATGTTGACTAATTCTACTGGAAGAGGGTCTGGTCTGGTGTTTGTGGTTTAAACATATTTTATTGAGAAATTCAATCAGGATTGGGCAACAGGCAATGCCTATGTACACCCTCTCCTTGTATAATAGGTCAAGATAGAATAGTAGGTAATAATACATGAACATGATAATCAATAAAATTATAATGAAAAATATAGATTCACAATCAAGTATTATTTATCAATATTATATCTAAAAAAAATGACAACCCCCTAACTGTATACACATTATTTACATACCGTTCCAGCTTAAAAATAATACAAATATTTCAAAAAAAAAATTATGCATTTAATAGAATATTTAATAAACAGTGTCCCTAATTTAGTCTTTTAGAAGATTTAATAAATTCTTTTACATATGAAAATATTTTACAATTTGTTTGATAAGAGTATTGACATTTTCCTCTTAGTAGAGCGTCGAGCTCGAAAACAACATCAATATCATTTAATTTTTTTACCAATATATTTCTTTCAACATTATACGATGGGCAGTTGATAAAATAATGTTCAGTATCTTCAGTATGAAATCCACACTTTTGACATGATTGAATATCTGATAAAAAATGATTTTTTAAATGTGCATCAAGATTACTAGCATTGTTTCGCAACTGACAATGCAAGATATTTTCTTTTCTATTACCAAAGTTAAAGTACCTACAAGGTTTATTAGTTGCACCCCAATTCTTAAGCTTTGCTTTAAAGATAGCTAATGAAGGAGAGTTTTTTACATCTTCACTAAGACTGTTCGAAAGTTTTATACTTGAGGGAATAAAACTATTATAGTATGACATTGTTTTACAAACTGGTATACATAAGTTATTACATCCAGACCTTAGGTTGTAAGCATGTTGAACAGGACAACAAGGTTGAATCAAATCATACAAATAATCAGGTGCAGAACCATTAATCATTTTATACATCAATTGAAGTTTGTGTTTTTCTCTTCTAAGATATAATGGTTCCCATCCTAGTTCGCCATACAAGCAAGTTCTGGACGAATTAACTCTAAGCCCAGTAATAATTCTGGCAGCTTCTATCTGAACTTTTTCAAGCAATTCTGAACTACTTTGGGTACAATTATCCCATACAACATCAGCATATTCTAAAATTGGTCTTATAAAGGCAAACTAAATTTTTATTAGTGAATTTCTATCAGTACTATGTTTCAATAACCTAATTATATTTAATCTTTTACATGCCTTTTCATATATATTCAATATGTGATTGTTCCAAGAACCATCTGCTTGAAATTGTAATCCTAAATGAACATGAGTATTTGATTGTTTAATATAATCACCTCCATATCCAAACTGAATATTAGGATAACTTATGTGTTTTCTAGTAAAATCAACATTAACCGTTTTTTCACTATTAAAATCTACAGCCCAAGCTTTGGACCAATTTCTTATCTTTTCAAGATCTTGAGTAAGGGACATTGTCTGGTGTTTGCCTCTGGTGCCAACGTCTTGAAGCAGAACCACTGTTTGCGAGGAAAAGAATCTGCAATTTTGTTATCCAAGCTACCAATGTGTTTTGCCCTAAATATAACATTGTTGATTATCAGTCTAAGAACCAAATGTCTTACCAATTCCACAACTCTTTTCGACTTTGAAGATTGGGTATTGATGACACTAACTAGTGAAAGGTTATCGACATGAAATTGAACTTTTTTTATGTAGAAACCTAGGTCTCCAGATCTCTATTGCTTAAACTACTCGTATGAGCTCAAGAAAAGTCAGGTCTCTCAAAATTTCTTGGATGTTCCATTGTTTTGGCCATTGGAAAAAAAAAACCAGCTTCCACTGAAGTACCCCCCCCCCAACCTAAATGATCCAAACCTGCACTATCTGTAAATAACTGTAAAATGCTAGAATATTCCTATACAGTATTTGCTACCCCACTGAAATGGTTCAAGAACACCAGCCACATTCTCTAAGGTCACTCTTAATTCCAACTGATAATCTTATATGATGATGTGGCTTGAAAATTCCACTAAATGCATCTTTTTTTTTTAATAAAAGCTCTACTAGGAGTATTTTACCCTATCATTGGACTTTCAGTAGGCGTGACTTTCTCGGCGCTACGTAATGGAGAATACTAGTAGATTCTCATTGGTTACGAAATTAATAACATAGGAACTTAAAATTGTTGTTGATAACGATCAGACGACTTATGCCCCACCTCTGTGCCGTGAGAGAACTTTTAATTGGCTATTTACTACACAATTTGACATTCGGCCGCATTTCTATCATATGTATATTTCAACAGTGAAGGGAAGCTGTGTAAATTTCAGAGCTAATTAGGTAACGTCGAGAATGCCACGCCTTACTGAAAGTCCAAACTAAGAGTGTAGTTTTTCTAAATTTGATTGCCTTTGAGAAAAAAAACTAAAGACAGCATTTCTTGCAGTGTAACTTTTTCCCTATCTAAAATATTTTCAATCAGACTCTCCAGGATTTCTAACTTTGCTTCTGGGATCTTAATTGTCATCTCTAGTGTATCTATTTTGAAACCTTGAAATATTAATTTTGTCATTGGACTTGAAGTTTTCTCATGAGCTAGTGGTACCCATAAATCCCCGGCTAAGTTACTAAAGGTCGACTTTAGAATTTAACATTGTTCACTACCAGATCTACATGCAAAAAGGAAATTGTCTAAATAATGATCTAATGTTTTCAACCCAGACTTGAACTGAGTATGCCAATGTAGAAAAGTTGCAAATGTTTCCCAAATTCTGCAACTAATAGAACAACCCATTGGAAAGGCATTTATCTATGTAATATAATCTATCTACAGAGAAACCTAACAAGTCAAAATCTCCTGGAGTGATTTGAACTAAACGAAAAGCACTTTTAATATCCATCTTACCTATCAATGCGCCCTGCCCAAATTTGCAATCATATTGACTACACTATCAAAAGATGCATACTGCACTGTTCATAAAACTGGATCTATAAAGTCGTTGATCCCATTGGAACTAGGATAGGATAAATGGGTAATCATTCACCACCCTCCATCTGATTTATGGACAATGCCAACCGGCGAAATGTGGAGGTTTGAAATTGGAAGTTGATCACAAGGACCCATGATTCTATCAAGCGTTATTTCCTTATTCATCTTATCCATAAACTGAACATTGTGTTCAAATGCAGACTTTTTTGAAAATACGACACCTTGGGCTTGTATAATTTATTTCAAAACCCTTTGAAAACCAAGTTTTTAAATAATTAGCAGCATATTTGTCTGGGCAGGTTTCAAATATTCATTTAACTTCACAACATAAATAGGGGAATTTCCTTGGGTCCATATACGTTTGTGATCATGGGGTATGGGTTGGATGTGGCATAAGGGTGTAACTTGTGGACTTACCAGCAGATAGAGGGCACAAATATTGCTGATGAATCCCAGAACATCTAATACACTTGTGCACGTACTGGCAAGAAAGTCTGTCACAATGACCCTTGAAGATAAAATTATTGGCTGTTTGGTTTAATTGTAAGTTTAGATAACTCATAGTCTACTTTAGACCAATTTATGGTGGGATCGATACTGCGGCGAAGTCGAAACTGCTCGTCATATTTCTTCCATCCCATATCCTCCTCCCCTCATCTTGATGCCCCTAGTCTTATGCCAGGCGTAAATAAATAAATACTGTGTTTCCGGTTCCCCGACCGACCCTAGAATATTCGAGCCGACCCTGAACATTTTTCTCTGTCATATATTTCCAGGAGTAACAGGATTTCAGATTGGTGTTGACCTTCAGCCATTTATACCAATAAAAATTCAAATGGCAGGGAAAAAAAATAAAATTTACCTGCCAAAATGGCCTGTAAGTTTAACATTGATCAGACATAACGGCCGAATAACTTCTGTATGTAAAGGCCAGTCGTATATTTTCCCCCATTCAGATCCGATTATTTTTTTTACTTCTTTCTGCAACTGCAGATTTCATCAGTCAACACCATTTGGATATTAGATCTTGACAAAAAATACTTTAATTTTACTTCCAAATCCAAATGCAAAGAGCACAAAAGTAGTGATGAATGTCTAAAACATCGAAGGATTCAATGCCTTGTTGATATTTTTACCGCCATGATTGAATATGGGGTCAGACTAATAACAGGAAAAAGACAATGTTGCAAGGTTTTACTATAGAAAGGAAATCATTTCTTTAGTCTAGACAATCTGTAAACGGGTAATACATAAAATCAGACAAACAAGTCTAATTTTTGGATAACTACTTTTAAAACTTGTAATCCCAAGAAATAAATACCTGTACTGATGTACATGTAATGAAGGTGGGACTAATATCAGTAAAATACCCATTGAATGGAATTTAAAAAAAAAATAAATTCCCCTTCTGTTTCAATGTAATGATTTAGTTTAAAGTAAACAAAATATTATTTTCCACTTTATTAAAAGGAAAATTAATGAACATTTCTGAATATTTTATGTAATTAAATGATTTTTTTAAAGTCGGACTGAAATCTGAGCAAGTTAAATAACTATTCTATATTGATTTCATTTATGATAAAAAGTTTGATTATAATCAATTATGTCCAGCCAATTATTACCGATAATCGATTCTAATTATTTTTCCAATTTCCCTTTACTATCCGGCAACGAGAATCCGGTAAAAATGACTTAAAATAATGTTATTTAAAAAAAAATTAAATGAAACCAATTGAGTTACACTTGTTCAGTATTTTAAGAAGCTCATTTACCTGACTTCATTTAAGCATGCGATGAAAGAATTTTAAAAGGAATTGTATATTTTCAACTATAACTTGGCTTGTTAAAATGATAAGTGTTGAACGGACCCGACACTATTAATTGGCCTATAATTTTAGGAAGTTTAGGACAGAATTGCCTTTAACTTTCCTGATAAATATGCCAGATGTCCTATAGTTACAATTCAATATGAAAACCCTAATTAATTATTCTAGTTTTACTATTAGAAATCTTAATCTGAATCACTTCCCTGTTTGAAAAATGCTTATCATAGGCACATTAATCAGAAATATTTTGAATGTTTTTTTCTATAGAGGAAAATGGCAGCGTGCTTGCCAATAAAATGTTTAAATAAAATAAAATGTTTTTCCTACCTACCTACCCTATTTTTTCTCAGGGTGGAATAGGAAACACACTATTTATCTTGGCCTCATGTAAATATTTCAGCAGACCCTGATAAGATTCTGGGTGGGCTGAAGCATAAATGTTAGCATATACTAAGAATGCATCTGTCCATCCACTGATATTTTGAATCTTATTGCTAGGTTTAACAACCTCTCTTTTGACCAACTCCCCTTTTTCATTAAATTTTTTTTTCTCTGAAGATTCTGTCAGGGAAGTGTTATCAAGCCACAAACTAATCTCTGTATTCTGAACTAATAATTTAATACTTTAACCAGTTAGGAACATTGCTAGCCAATGGTGAATGACTGCTATCTACAGTGATATTAATTCTCATAATTAATGCTTGTACCTGATTGAGATTCAATGGCCAAAGCAGGTACAGGTGCTGAGAGCGATTTCGACTTTCTGGCAACAACTACATTCTCTTGGGAGGCAATGCTTGCTGAAGGACCTGGCTCCTGTACCGTAGTATTATCGTCAACGGCTACCGCTGATCGCTCTTACCTTGACCTTTTTGACATTGGTGCTTTCCCATCGTGACGTCTTTTCTTACTCTTATCTTTTGGTGACATTTAGAGTAAATAATAAACATAAAATTACTATCTTTAATTCACATAAGACAAACTAATTTCATGAATTTGTAGGAAGTAAAATTAGAAACAATATACTAGCATTCAAATATGGCTGTTGTGTCACTTAAAAATCGTTAAATCCAGCTCAATCCCGAGAAAATATATACGCTGGATTAAAATAACATTAAGAACATTCAACTTTATTATCCATTTACAAAATTTTAAATATATTTAAGACCGATGCAAAAATATTCTTACAAATATTATGAAGAAGCGGAAAGCTGTTTTCATTAAAGCGAAAGTTACGTCGTCCTTGTCGTTATCAATTACTTATTATATGTTACAGTATTAAATATAAATAATTAATTAGTGTTAAATTTGAATTGAAGTTAATTGAATGCTTCATTAGTCTTTTAATTCGTTTGTAAATAAATAATGACCAAGTATTTTATATGGTGTTAGGATATGTAGGGTTTTTACTGGCGATCACTTGAGGATGGTTCTAGAGGTAAAACTTAACAAACCTGTGAAGGTACATATAAGTGTGCGGACTTCCCTGCTAATGTTGTTCTGTTATAAGTAGTAAGCGTGTGGTCATCCCTGCTTATTGCTTGACAGAGTGTGTGGTCATCCTTGCTTTGTAATTAGCGTCTGTTCGTAGCAAGTGTGCGGACATCCCTACTTGTTGCTGCGCAAGATCAGGTGTATGGACATCCCTGCCTGCATCTTGTGGTAGAGCATTGGTGTGCGGACATCCCTGCCAGTGTCTCTAGTCTAGAACCGTGTCTTAGTGTCAGGTGTGCGGTCATCCCTGCTTGTCACTGTGTAAGGGCAAGTGTGCGGTCATCCCTGCTTGTCTGTTGTGGAAGTGCGCTGGTGTGTGGACTTCCCTGCCAGTGTCACTTGTTTGCTACCAGTAAAGACCTTATTTACGCAGTACCAAGTGATAAAGACTACGCATTGTACATATATGCAGCATCTCAGGGCTATCCAATTCTATCACGGGTACGAGCCCGCTGGGTTTCACAAGTAGTGACCCCCTTGCACGTTACAATAGAAAAATTTAACCTACTCTGTGTCCAGCAAGTCGTTGAAAAGAATGTTGATCCCGAGCTTTCCGATTTATATAATTCCCAATGCCGCAGGTCGATCCCGACCAAAATTAATACCTTTTCCCGTAAAAATAAAGTCATCGATTTTATAGCGAGCGCAGCGAGCGTCGCGAAGCGATGCTCGTCACTGCGAGCTCTTAAAGCAACGCCTGTGTGAAGAGAAAATTCGGACTACTGCGCATTCATTCAATAGAATTTTTGATGCAGTAATTTGAACCCACAATGCATCACTTGTTTTAGCTACGATCTCGAGAGAATAACGGCAAATGTTCAACAAAAAGTTCACTCGCCTTCATTTAATGGATACATATTGAAGATAAATAGTTAACGAAACGTTCTTCGTTAACTTTCAGCACTGTTCAAGTTTTTTTTCTTGGTATTTACAACTTACATACGACGTCATGTGGCGTCAGAGTGTAGACGCAGAAATTGTCACGTGCGGTTTGACGAGCCCAATCTAAATTAAACAATGGAAGAGTTTGAGCTCGCTCTAACGGTCGCACCGTCAACATATGATTAAAATATATGATATTATTGACTGTATAAAATGTCTCTATTTTTAGCACAGGGGCATGTGGAGAGTTATTACGTATAATACAGGTTGTCGGCGGACTTTTCATTCTTATTACATGTAATTATATTAACACTGTTTACTAAAGGCCAAATTAAACACCATGCATTGTGTAAAATTTTGACAAAAGAAGCTTCTAAACACATACTAAAGAATAAATTTTTATTTCCATATCGGCTTATTTTATTTACTTCAATATACATGTATACATTTGATAATTCTACAAATTCAGTAATTCTTCAGGGGGATCCGAACACCCCCCCCCCCTTTCACGAACTGAGCATGGTCTTCTTTTTTCCCAAGCGAGCGACACCTATTCTCTGAATTAGCTTGTTTACATCAAGACTCGCATGTATAATAAATACTAGTAGTCAATATACTCATTAGCACAAACTCCCCTCTCCACTGTTCAAAAATATTCTGTTTATCGGCTTTATGCATTGTATTCAAATGTTGGTAAAGGGATATGGAGATAACGAACAGTATTCAATCTCAAAGTCCATAAAACAATACAAAGTTAGAGCAGAGCAAACACGGACTCCCGAAACATCAGAGGTTGGATCAGGTGCCATGGAGGAGTGAGCATCCCCTGTCGATCGGTCACATCCGCCGTATGCTCCTTGTCATGATCAGGAAATGACGGAAAAAATCCGTCGTCAATTCAGTGTAAAAATAATGGACTAACAATTGGTATGAGAAACGTCAGTCAGCATTTGACTCAATGATAAACTGTATTTGCTGACAAGGTCATTGTATCGACCATAGAACTTACGAAATGATGACTTTAAACGAGACTGCTGATATTCTTGTTTCGTTAACTTGCTTGTCAATAATTTACCTCGTTTTAGAAATTGTTCATACGTAGAGCATGCCCTTGCATATCGAATCAACTGAGATATATATACTCCGTATGCAGGTGATGAAGGTATATTGCTGCATAAGTAAGGGAAGTTGACGATAGAAAAGTTAAAGTCATCACGTTAATCATATAGCTTGGTTGTTTGCATAAATTCTGCTTCATATGAATATAAAAATAAGTCTGCTCATAACGGAGCGCAATTTGTACCAATGGAAAGTCCAATAGACTGTTGGAATACCTGGTCTCCAAAAACCACATAGATGTTGTCAATCAGAAACTCAAGCATCTTCTTGATGTCAACTTCAGAGTACTTATGTGTGCAATCAGAATCTTTTTTAACAACATAATTTTGCAAATGACCAATGACGAGGTAAGTAAATTTACGAGTTCCATTTTTATTGAAGAAGCAGCTGTCAATGATATCAAAAAGCCTGGATTTTAATTTGTCGTGGGGAATTGTTGTGTATAAAGTTGAAAAAACGTAAGTTTTTAAGCTGTTGATTTTTGTAAAATCTTGTGATTTCAAAGTGTCCAAATGTTCTTTAGAATTTTTAGTATCCACATCTGATTCACACCATATAGTTGCACAGTACTCGAAGTTTTTCCATCACTACTGTCAATATTTTAGTGAGGAGTAACGAAAGAGGCTTGGTTGAACATTTACTGGAACTTTCAATGTATCTTTGTTTGTAAGGATTCTTATGAAGTTTTGGAATCAAATATGTATAAGGTATACGTAGTTCAAATTCGTTTTGGCTCTGTGGAATATTGAAAGTATTCAAAACGGACAGGTGATTTTGAAGAATTTCTTCCTTAGAAAGGGAAGTATGAGTATAAGTAGGATTACCACTTGTAGAATTAAATCAAAGTTCTTCTAAAATGCAATTTATATAATGAGCCTTACAAACGAAGACGATGTTGTTACCTGCTTTGTCGGCAGGAACCAGTACGTATTGATCGTGTAATCTATCTAAGTTCCTTTTCACTTCTGGTTTATCAAAGGTAAAGTTAAGAGAACACGACGTCGGTAATTATGGTATATATTTTATAAAATTGATGTTGCAAGTAACATCAAACGTATATCATTTACAGTGTGACACAAAAATGTGTGATTAAAGTACATGTACTTGTAAATGAAAAGAATAACATGTTTCCCACTACTTAATTATATTATAATTTTTAAATGTAGAGAATATATAAGGTATGTATTAGATCAATAAAAGCAATAATCGCATATATCCAAAGGTCATTATTCCAAAAAAGAAAAAAAAAGGTAAAAAATTTAACTATTTTAGGAGAAAATAACCTCATGTACATGTATAAAGGCTTGTTATTTTAGGTGTCAACTCAATAACCGTGACAACACAACCAGAGCTTAATGTGACACTCGGTTCAAATACACCAATTATTTTGAATTGTACATACCCAACAGATATTTCTGTAAGAACAATGATATGGAAAAAGTTATTTGATGGCGTTTACAAGGACTTGGCAGAATTCGGTGAAGGTCGTGCGTATTTTGCCATTGATGGGGTTTACTTGAGCAATAGATCTAATCTCATCAATCCAATTAACGGTTCTACGAGTTTTGTTCTGGTAATCAATGACGTCATGTGTGAGGATGATGGACAGTACCAATGTCTTGTGAAGTACATAGATGGAGTTATTGCAAAACAAGCTAGAAATGAAACAACAGTCTTTTTACAAGGTAATAAAACACATCAAGGATATATAACTGTAATTACTATTCAGCTAGTGTTTATCTTGGCAATCTCTGTGCAAGTCATACTTGGAAGTCCAGACGCTGGTTTTATATTCATAAAACTTAAGACTCTGTAAATGCACATTGAAGTTGCGATATTTTTTCATTGAAGTGAATTCTTTGCGTTTTAATCATTGAACAACAAGTCTTTCATTATGACAAGCATATTACTCAAAATGTTTGAGAACATCCCACCGTCTGCAACAGGGTTTTGCTGATTTGACGATTTAATTAAATACAATGAAGAGACTTGAAGTGGTAAATTTTTCCGTCTGAATGGAACGTTAAAGTTTTGAGCCATCTTTAGAACTTTGCCATGAAAGGACACGCCATTATCCTTAAAAAGGGGAAAATGGTCAAAAAGTTCATTTGAAAATAACTTTTTAAGTGTAACTCGTGTTTCTAGTTTGAAAGAAAAATCATATCTTTTACATGAGGTCTTTGGCTATTTATGTGAAGCAGCTTTCACATAAACACTCTCATTTTGAACATTTTGGAAGATATCCTGTATAAACAGTATTGACCATGCTTACTTTAACGTGATTTTCTTTTTTAGGACAGTCGGGAAAAAAATCCTGGATTTTTTTGTGATCCGGGGATCATGATAAAACTTTTCAACTGTGAAAAAAATATAATTAAAAACTTTTACATATTTATTCTGATAAACTTTTATTGCAATTCTTATTGAACGACCCACGTAAAATTTAATTAAATGTGCCTGCTTATAGAATCTTTTTTTTTCCAGTGGGAGCAGAGCAGCCAACAAATTTCGAGTTATACAAAAATGACACGCTGAAAGAAAAGGACGCAGTATTTTTGTCTTGTTCTGCAAATGTTGGAAACCCTGGTGGATTTGTTGCTATATGGAAGCTAAATAAGTTGTCAAATCAACTGGTTCTTTTGAATCGGTCAAGTGAAGTAAATGAAAAGACTGATAATTGCACGGCGATTGCAAACTTCAACATAACTTACAGAGTTTCCCGGGATGACAACGGTGCGATTTTCAGATGTATTTCACAAAATAGACAAACACAAGAACCTGCTCCTCATAAAGACACAGAAGCAATTGATGTTCAGTGTAAGTGCTTGCATTGTAAAATTATATTATAATGAACATTTTATTGATCTTTCATAATATTGGAAAGGCTTTACATATCATTTGTACATACTACTTATTTACTCGAATTTTCATTGAATGTGGATATGACACTTTTTGCTTAGTCATATATAATACTGTTTTAACATTAATTTTCATTGACATCAACTATTTGACCGATACATGACGTAAATCATAATGTATTAAATCGTCAAATTCTTTAATTCATATTAATCATTATTTTTAGATGGCCCCTACAATGTAACAATTGAAAGTCCGTCTTCTGATCAGGATTTACGTACTGGAGCAAATGTTAATCTCACTTGTATTTCCGATGGAAATCCAACACCAACTTTCAAATGGAAATTTAATTCTAGCAACGTTTTTATTGACAAAAGACACTCTCTCACTCCGGACAACAGAACACTTATCCTTAAAAATATGATTTTCAACGACAGTGGAATTTATTCGTGTTTTGTCTCAAATGTAGTGGATAAAGAAATGCGGGAGATATCATCAAATGTTTCCCTTAAAGTCAATGAAGAACAAATAGGTGTCGTCGAAACGTTACCAGCAACCTGTGACAAAATCCAGTGTCAAACATCGGAAATCTGCTCAGTAGTAAATGGAATAGCCGACTGCAAAGTTAACCATTGGTTTTTTGTCACAATTGTATTTATTTTCTTGACTTTATTGTTCATGGTGACAACAATTGTGGGTGTAAGACGCAATAGACTCAACAATAGTTCTATCAACTTCAATGGCGCTTTAAAATCTAGGTAGGTTGAAAATTCACAATTCATACTAAAGAAATGCATGCTAACACACATTAAGTTTCAATAGTCAGCACAATTTTGCAGTTTTTGGTGTCTTTTAATATTTATATAAAAATAATTTAAAATAGATATAACGAACAGTAATCAAATTCAAAAGTCCATTAAAACAACTCTACATGTATTTGAGATCGGAGCAAATAACAAATCATCAGAGATTAGATCAGATATACGAAGAAGGATAATTATTAAAAAGCATCTCATGACAACTGGTCACACCCGCCGTGTGCTTCTTTGTTTGATCACGAAAAGGGGAAATGCGAAAATCCTTCTTAAAAATGAGTTTGTAAACAATGACCTTAGAGCCATGGGTATAAGTTTGATTACAACTTGCAGGGTAAAATTTTGTTCCCTTCACATACAATTGAAATAATGTGACTTAAATTACAAACAAAGTGTGTCACCTGACACCAGTGCATACATTGTGTGATCATGATCTGATCTATTTATTGCTTTGTTTCACTTCTGAATTATTGTTGACAAAAAAATAAGTTGTTTTTATCTAGTGAGCATCTTTTTACATGTATATACATGTAGTTTCTTTTTACGGGAACATTTATGAATTGCATTGAAATTGTAATATCTTTTTTTATTTATTATTTAATTTATATATATATATATATATATATATATATATATATATATATATATATATATATATATATATATATATATATATTTTATATATATATATATATTCAATACACTCCTTAACAGTGACCATTCCAAGTCAAAAACCAATGATTACGACTTTGATGGATATTCAGACCCAAAGGATGTGACTAAACTGTAAATATGTATACATTTATAATCATAATGGCACATGCATGCATGATGCATTTACTTGTGCTCGCATAAATTGCATTTCTAGTAACTCACAATGAACTTTTTTGCATTAAATCTACAGGCGATCTGGTCTTTCTACTACCTTAATCTTCCAATCTCTTTTATTTTCTTTGTATCTCATATAACATGATTTTGTAAAACGCATTCAATTAAGTGCAAAAAATGAATCGAAGGAGAATATGAAACTTTATGATAATGTAAGAGGTTTGTAATAAAATATCTGAAAATTTCGCCTTTTAATTATTTTTTTTTCAATTCTAAGGTAAAAAAAGTTAGAGAGGATTGACTTTTACTTATATCCCTCACCTTATAGGTCTTTCTGAGATCATCGAAAAGTGACAACTTGTTATTTAACTGAATTTTAAGCATAAGCATTATTGTTATTTTTAATTAACTGCTTTAATTGACCTGCAAATTTAATCGAAAAATGAATGCTGATATATTTATTGTGTACATTGCAATTCGGTGCATGTTTTATTGTAAATAATAAAGTCTGGGTGCCTCAGTTCCTATACTTTTGATTTTTGTTCACGTAACTTACTGAATTTTCTTGTTTTTGTTATTATCACAATTCACTTTAGAAGACATTGGCTGATTTAACTTCTCTGCAATGATATGACTACATGAAATTGTCGAAGTCAACGAAGATTTATAATATTTAAACAATATAATTGATGTTTGTTTCCTTCTACATCCACTTATTAAATAGATGCCAGAACACCGAGAAGAGTGAATCTGAAAATGTAACCTATGCAGACCCTGTTGACAATCAGTATGCTTCTGTCCAGAAAAACTCTACAGAGCCCTCGAAACCTCCCAATGTGTATGTTCAATCATCAGTTAAACTTTGCAATTGAAAATTTCAAAACTTTTTCGACAAACATGTGTAAATTTCTGCATCTTTTTTGTAGATATGATGGTGCTTGGGTCTGATATTTTTGCACAAACAAAAAGTAAGGAGTGTGTCATTGTTATCTATATGAACATTGGTCTTCAATTAGAAATAGCACTTTTTGTTTGCAGTAACTCAAAAGGAGGAAGATTTGTACACAATTAATCAAAACTTGAACATTGAATGTTATATAGGCATACATTGTTCTATAACTTAAATTGACTTTTAAGCTCGTTTGAGCATTTCTTTCAAAACCATCTATTTTTCTTAATTTTTTAACATTAAAATGGGTTTTTGTATGAATATGCATATGAATATTTGCAGAATATGTTTTAATTTTAAATACGTCTTAGATTGTTTTCACTGGAATCAAAGTCCTTTGCTTTATTTATGCAAGTTTCTTGATAACAATGAATACTCAGCTGCGATTTTGATGGATTAATCAAAGGCTTTTGACTGCCTTCCTCATGATCTGCTCCTCTTAAAACTAAAAGCATATGGCCTGTCCAAGCATCAGATTTGTTAAAAAGCTATCTATCAAATAGGAAACTGTGTTAAGATTGGTTCCCATTTAAGTGAAATGTTGGATATTCTGAAAGGTGTTACGCAAGGATCCATTCTTGGACCTGTATTTTTTTATGTTTTCATTTATAACCTGTTCTTTTTTGTTAAAAACTGCACCCTCTATAATTATGCAGACGACAATTCCCTAGCAAAATCTCAGAAAACTTTACAAAATGTTATAAACTCTTTACAGGAGTACAGTCTATCTCTTATTAAATAGTTCTCAAATAATAAAATGAAGGCAAATCCTGAAAAGTTCCAAGCAATCGCAATTGGGGCAAAAACGCAAAAATAACAAATCTCTTTTGACCTCGAAAATGTTATCATCGAATGTGAAAATAAAGTTAAACTTTTAGGAATTACGATTGATTTTCAATTAAATATTAACACTCATATTTCAGAGATGTGTATAAGGAGGCGGCAAGAATTAAATGTTTTAAAACTGATTGGGAAATATCTGAATAGATTGTGAAAGCTTACTATATACCATAGTTTTATTATGTCAAAGTTTAGTTATTGTTCACTGACTTGGCACTTTTGTAGTGAGAAATATACTCAAAAAATTGAGAAAATTCAGTTAAGAGCGCTGCGTTTTATTTTTAATGACTGTGAAAGTTTATATGGAAAACTATTGGAAAGATCAAAATCACCCTCCCTAAAGACCAGATGAATGAGATTACTGGCATTAGAAATATTTAAAATCATCAACAAAAAGAGCCCACTCTTTCTCCCAGATCTGGTTAAAGTTAAAGAAAACATATAATTTTAGGTATTCAAAAGCCACAGAAATTTCTAGACCCAAAACTACAAGGTATGGAAAATGTTCTTTCAGATATGAGGCAGCAAGGACATGGAATACTCTTCCTAATGATATTCGAAACACTCACAACATCCCTTAATTTATTCAAGAACAATATATATATATATATATATATATATATATATATATATATATATATATATATATATATATATATATATATATATATATATATATATATATATATATATATATACCTGGTGTGGGTATCAGAAATGTTACTGTAGTTTATGTTAATACCACTCCATGCTGCCTATGTCTGAGAAGCCTTCCTTAATGTTCTTTTGTGGTGATTTGAACTATTTGTGTGTGTCTGGTTTTGTTTTATTTATTATCTATTTATTTTTATTTTCTATGATTATTATTTTATATGTTCTGTGAATGTCCATATGTGTGCCAAGCATATGTATAATTGCTTTCTATGTTGCTTTCCTTGTTGTTCAGTTTTTCTTTTCTGTCAGTGCTAGTAAATGTTTTGAACTGTACAGTGCATTATGATAGTCTCTACATGTGACAGTCAAATATTATTAATTTCTCTCTAATATTTAATTCCATCAGCGTGATAAGTGCTTATAGGAGTACTAAAAAAGAGGGGTTTTGAGCTTTATATTTCTTCTACCTGTGATAATCATCCGTGTGCAATATAACTTATGCTGCCTCTTTTTAAAGTTTATTTTTGTAATAGGTCCATGTTACGTGTATTTTTCTTGATCGGTGGTTTAACCCCTATCTTTGCAAATTTATTTTCATTTATTCAGCCATTTTTTGTTTATCAATCTTTGACAATAAATTAATCATCTGATAAAACATATTTGTGGTAAATTGAATGAGTGACATTTCTCACAAAAATAAGTTTGTCCGTTTTCTAATTGCAAGTGAACTAAGCCTGATTGGAGAATAAAACTGGTTGTTCATGTTGTCAAATAAACATTATACTATTGGGAAAAAACATGGAATGAAATCAAAGTTACTTAGTAATGGAAAAAATTGGGTGACAAGAAACATTATTCGTAAACTCACCCTATTATAATCAGAATTTACTATCATA
Organism: Saccostrea cuccullata; assembly: GCF_032062105.1. NCBI lineage: Eukaryota > Metazoa > Mollusca > Bivalvia > Ostreida > Ostreidae > Saccostrea > Saccostrea cuccullata. The sequence goes on from NW_026936367.1 coordinate 31,975, forward strand.
TATAATCGTTATTTTTAGACTGGTAAAAAATTTGTTGTTTTTTTTTCTAAAGTATACCATTTTTTATGTGTTAATTACATAAATACCTTGCTACTCGAAGACATAAGGACTTGCATATATAGAGAAAAATATGTATGTGTTGGTAAACTAGTCTTATTTATTTACATAAAACCAAAGACTGACTTTGCATGCATACAACATGAAAATACCGATGGTAATATCAATAAATTATTATTTTCCGTTTAAAAGGTAAACAAACGACATTTCCTTGTTTTTTGTTTGTTTTTATTCTAGATTGGAAAAAGAAAATATTTGTCTTTTTTTTCAAACAAGGACGTATTACAATCTGCTTTACCCGTGATAATTCGTGATTTGTGATACAATAGTATGAGGAAATATTTCACAGTTTATTGATACGTATCTTTATCCTTAAGGCTAGCTTACTTTTTGTTAAAGTAACAGTAACATAATACATCCTTATGAAACAAAGCATATTCAACTGTCAATTGAGCAGTAGCAATTACGTTATAAAGAAACACTCGACCACCGGAGATATAAAAGACAAACCGGTAGAGGGTTGGATTCGAAATCAATGTTTTTTCTATCTCTATAATAAAATTGGCATAAATTTAAGATACTGAATGTACAACATAACAAAACAATTATAAATATTTATATACTGAGTACGTAACTGTATCTTTGCATACTTGAGTTAAAATGCCAAATAATTTTTTTTATCAAAAAGAAGAAGGATAAAATAAAACCCTAAATATAGATTTATTTTTTCTCCCAGAAACAACCTATACTAATATAGTGTTTCGTTTATTCTCTGATCCTTACGTATAATGCACTTATTAGCAAATATAACCCATTACTTGATCGTATTTTGTTTCATACCGATTGTTAGACCTTTGTTTTTGTACTGAAGGACTATATTTCGAAATGACTAGCATTTGCAATGTTTTATCTACTATATTAAAACATGTCTCACCGCGGGTGTGACCGGTTAGCAGGGAATACCTATCCCTCTGGTCACCTGATCACAATCTTGAATTTCCAGAGTCTCTGTTTTATGCCCTGTTTACAGTTTTGTACAGTTTGATTTTTTATGAGGTCGATTACTGTGCGTTATCTTTAATCCTTTTTAAACGGTTGCATAATATTGTTTTTGAAAATGAAATTGTAAATAAAAGTGTTATAACTTTACATGTATTTTTTAAAATCATACTGTTAACCGAAAAAGTCATGTAAGATATAAACTTTAGTTATCACGTATCTTGTATACAAAATTGCTTTTTGATTGTTGAAAACCACTATTATAATATATTTTCATTTTAATTCATAAAACTTCAGGTTTTGTCATGTAACAGATCAAAGAAAAGAAACATGTGAATCAGAATTATCTTTAAAGTATTTCTGAAATGAATAAACTTTTCTGATTATATCAAAATAATGGTTTTTATTTCATTTTAGAACGTAATAAGGTAATAGTTTTTAGGACAATCATGAAAATGTTTATATTTGACACGAACTCTTGTGAAAAAGCCGGAAGAAAACAACGAACCAAAAATAAAAGATTCTCTGTTTTCCTGGTACATTTATATTCTAATTAATGTTTCTAATTTGGGGGGAAATAAAATTGAAGGTATTTATCAATTCTACAATGTAGAATGGTTTATTGAGTTCTATTTTTAGTATATCGACACAATTTCAACTATATCGTTGATTTTATCAAAAAAGCAATTACGAGGGGTGATCAAAAAGTTCGCGAACTAATTGAATAACTTCTATAAAAGAAACAATATGTGGTGTCAATGTTGGTTATATTTTAAATTAATCCTCCCCGATTTTAATGCACATCAACCACCGTTCTGCGCATGCGTGAATCACGTGATATTGGCGGTCACGTGACCCCCTCTGTAGCGTTCTGTCACAAAAGTTGAAAGATTTTTCTGAGTTTTATGTTTCTTTCCATGTGAGTTAATTTTTATGACAAGAACAGTTCATTCGTCAGAAATGGTCATATCTTGGCAAAGGAATGGGTGGATAAGAATATTCTTTCCTAAAATAAGCATGGCGACCATTAAAACACATATCTTCTGCCTCGGGAGAGACCTTTATTCAAGGTGGATAGAGAATGGATGCCTCCTTTTCATCATATCTAATATGTTTGTAAAACTCCAAAGTCCAATGGTGACGCCAAAGTCCGATGGTCTCGCCAAACCCCGATGGTCTGCGCCAAACCCTGATGGCTCGCTGTCTTTACGGACGCCAAAGTCCGATGAACACTCAAAAGTCCGATGGCTCGTTTCCTATGAGACGCGCGACGCTAAAGTGCGATGGTCTGACACGCCAAAGCCCGATGGTGCGGAGGTACAGTTAACGTTTATGACGTCACAATAGTCCGACGTCATGACGTTGTCCTGCATTCAAAATCCATTGATTCAGTATTCGTCTCACATACACTTTACTGATATTGCTTAGTTTTCGCCTACCAGAGCTATTAGGGCTAGTCTTTGTAGACTATTCGACTGATAAGGGTTAGTTCTTGAACACAAATATGTTTCCCCGAGAGATTTTATGGTTAGTCCTTGCACACAATTTGACTGATTTGGGTTAGTCCTGCACTCATCCAAGATATCTAGTTTTAACACATTTTTCGACTGATAAGTGTTAGTCTCGCACCTATATCTAAAAGATTAAGGTTAATCTTTGCATTTAATATTTATTTGTTGTTTTTTTTTAAAGAAATCGGGCTTGGCATGGCGCGGTATCGCATTTTTGCGCAGCACTACTATGACGTCATAGACGTTGATTGTTTTCTGCGCCATCGGACTTTGGCGTGTCAAACCATCGGGGTTTGGTGCAGACCATCGGACTTTGGCGTGACCATCGGACTTTGGAGTCCCATCGCACCTTGGAGTCCTACATATTTAAAATCTAAAGTAAACGATATCTTAGGTATTTAATAATTATATTATTGTTCAAATATTCAACTTTATTTCAAAGTGTTAATTGGAGGTCTTTGATAGCAAATTTCTTAATTAAAAATACATATCTTTTCAAACTTGCATTCACAGGGCAAGATGACAAGTATCATTTTTAACCATCTGCCTTCCTTCACTAAAACGATCAATCCAATCATTAATTGAATTTATAGGAACTCATTTATCTCAATAATTTGTGTACAAATTATATGATACTGCAGAGGGATTTCTAAGATATACAATATATTGTTGAAGGAGTTCGACTGAGACAACCATTTTTCGTCACAAGTGACCTACATAGTGACGTCATTTTGAAATTGTGACGTCACAAACAAGGAGAAAAACTTAATTCAGCATATGCTATTTATAGATCTTGTGTATTGCTATGTGTGTACCGAATTTCATTTTAATCTGAATTGTGGTGTTGTAGATATAGAGATAGTTCGCGAACTTTTTGATCACCCCTCGTAATTATGCTACTTTCGCTGGTAAAATATCTCTCCACTTCATCGCAATATATTACTGAGCATTAATGAAAAGATGTAATGTTTTACTTAGATAAATACAAGATGATCATAGATGTCGTGGGTGCATTTTTTAAAAAAAAATTCTCATGTTTTTACCTTTTCATGATATGTGTATTTTTTGATAAATAAACCCCACCCCCTCTCTTCATTTAAAGTGAAAACGTAATTATTTTAAAATATCTTTCTTTAGGCAGGGAATTTAAACCAGAAACTTCAACTTTGAAAACTAATTTCTTCTTGACAAGTTAAAATTAAATAAATGTACGCTTTCATTCATTATCTAGTGGTAAAAATATAAAGGTTGCATAGTTTAGAAACATATAATTATTTATCCCTTGAGCTTTTGTATACATGCATATTTAAGATAAAGATAATATAAATTTCAATATGTTGTAGGTCTCGAGGAAGTTAAATTGTTCGTTGGAAAGTTTTAAAGCTCGTAAAGTATTGTACATGGTATGAAAGGAAGTTTTAATGGGTTAAACCTGTTTAACACTTAACACATTATTTAAACCTGTCATCAATACTCCAAAGTTACTGCTAATAGAGTTGCTTGTTTTTATAGTACCATTTCCCCTCAAGAACAGCATATTAGACGAGTACTTGTTTTTTATGAAGTACTTTTAGACATCTTTTATCAATTGCCTGTGTAAACAAACATTAAAAAACCTAAACTCATAAAAAGTAGAAAATGAGCATCCAGTTTCAAGTTCTAAATCTTCAATACACCAATGTAGACATTAAACTTCCTTATCATTCCTTAAAGAGAAAGATTAACAAACAGACGGAAACACATGTCGTTTGCAAAACAATCTCTGAAGTGTTCTTAAATTTTACAACAACAAAAATGCGTGAGTATACTAAAACATCAAAGGAGCTTTAAGAGGAAAAATGAACAGCATTCTTGAAAGCGAGATTTGTTTCATTAGCCTGGTAAAACTGAAGTACGTACTAGTTTAAATGGGTTCCTATAAGCAGTTTTATTGGCAGACTTGCTCTTATGTTCCTACAGTATATATTCAAAAACTTCTATATGAGAAGAAGAATATTCTTTTTTTTCTAAATACCTATGGCTATGGCACCTTCATATGGTATGTGTCTCCCAACTTACTCGATACTCAAGAGCATGCTCCGAGTACTGTAATTTTAAACCGAAGGAAGCTACTGAGCGACTAGTTAATGATCAAGGGATTTCAACAGCCTCGTTTTAAGACCGTTCTATCCCAATCTAAGAGCAATAATTCCTTTTTGAAGCTTACAGCTATGTTCTTGGAGGTATTTGATATTTATTTTATTGAGATGTCTCGGCTATTTATTGTTTCATATTAGTCGGATTCTAACAATTATATGATGATTGTGGGAAAACGGGGGCACAGGAGAAGGGATAAGGTAGCAGAATGTAAGCACTGTAATATGACGAAGCAAAAGGAATATCCTAGCCCCCAATGAGTACAATGTTGAACAACTGGATCCGCGTATGAAAAGCAAATTAGCGGACATCATACTGAGATTTTGACCAAATACAATTCCATATATTTCATTAAGTGAGAACTAAAATAATAAAAGTAGCTTTGGCTAATTCATTAACACAGTTTTTCAATTTTATTTTATTTTGCCATAAGGGAAACCTTTTAAACTGTCATGAATCCAAAATGCCTAGATGTCATTTGTAAAATGGTTTAAAATCTCGTCAAGTAAAATATACAAAAAGGTATAGTAATGTGTATCTGTGATCACTTTTATTAAGGGATACTTCCTTCCCTTACTTTAGGAAGGAGGAAGAAGAAAAAAAGGAGATAGAAAGATATTTCATTTAAACTAGATGTTCCTCATCCCAGTTTTTAATTTGGAACTTCCCTCTGATTAGATTGATTGATTGTATGTTGTTTAACGTCTCCCTCTCGAGATTTATTTAGAAAGATTAGAAAAGCATCACTTGGATTGGTGTTAATATAAACAATAAAATGTCTCTCTTTGGTTGTTGGTACGGAAATTAACGTCGTAGCTATTGCATACAAAATATTATATTTACTTACACTGAAAAGTTTTTCCTTTATTTTTTATGAAGACCATTGCCATTAATCAGTGCATGAACAACACTAAGTAAGCCACGTGGGTAAATTTCTTGAACAAAAGCTGTTCCATCAGTTATGAATACAATTTCATTTTCATCTTAAATACGCTACTTAAACAAATTAATATTACATTAAATGATTTTTAATACAAATGTCAATATAAAGAACAAAATGCTTTCATTGGTTGTAGGTACGGGAGTTAACGTCGCAGCTATTGCGGAAAAAAATTACATAACCCGCTTACGCGGGTTATGTATTTTTTCTGCAACAACCGAGACATTAATTTCCATACTAATCAAAGAAAGCATTTTATTATTTAGCGGGTTTTGTCTTTTTTCTGCAACAGCTTCGGCAATATTTTCGATACTAAAAATCAAAGAAATCATTTAATTTGTTTTTTTAATATAAAATGTTTCATAATAAACAAGTAAAAACTGATACGTTCACAATCAGCGTATTGCTATATTATATATAATGTCTCGAAATCTTATTGAATGTCAAAAATGTGATATTCCTTCTATGTATCAACTTCCTTCGTTTTGATTTGCCACTTATTTAACACTAACAAAAAGTTTGATGCACAATTTGATATAATTTGTGAATGATTTTGAAATAATAAATCTATACACCAGAACGTTATTGTTTTTTTTTTCTTTAGTGATGAAATAGACAAAATTACAGATGCCCTGGAAGGACATTGACTTACTTGTTATGACTTTTTTTGTTATAACTTGTTTAATGTGAAATTATTTGTAATGAACCAATTGTTAAAACTTAGAATTAACGTCGCGTTTGGTCGTTTACTGGGACAATTTTATTCATTACAAAATATGGAAAATTTTAAATGTTTAGTTAGCTGTGGTTGATAAAGATTGAAGATTAAAAGACATGTAAACTACGAAAACCCTAACTTTATCTCCATTAATAAAAATCTATTTAATTTATAACTTGATTATAATTTGCTTATCGTTATTGACTATTTCTTGTTTCTAAGTATTTGTTACTTTATTTTCATTTGTAACTACCATTTTATTTTGTCATTAGTTATAAATTCAAAGGCAAAATAATGTTTATGTTCCTTTTCCAGAAACTAATTTGTACCTCTCTCAAAAGAGCGCCACGTTTTTTGTGGAAATTTATGGTAAAAACTTGTGTAACCATATTTAAAAAGTTTACAAATTACACATTATTAAAATGAAAAATTTAATGTTGCTTAACTGTGGTTTTTTAATTGATTAATTGTAGTATAACACTCAGTACAAATGTGACTACAAAGCTTCTTATCTTTATTTTATCAAAATAGCTTTTTTTTTATAAGGAAAAAATGTTTGATACCTTGGAACACAGCTTTTATTTCAAAATTTTAAACTGATATAAAACACAGTGAATGCATTCCTCTAAATCTCTCAACCCAAGTCTCTTCTCTCCTCTCTACTTCTCTCTAAGATATTCAGTTGTGAAGAAAAAATTTCACCTTCTGTATTTGTTATTAATATATTATTGCATTAAATTAGATGTGTAAAACAAAAATAAAGAATTATAAAAAAATCAAATTCAAAAGCTTAAAGACTTGCCACTTTTCAACTTTATGCACAACCATTTCTTATGATGAATTAAAGTCCAGGCTTATTGATAGCAATGACTGCTTATTGTTCAATAAAAATGGAACTTTTAAATTCAATTACTAATCTTGACATTGGTCATTTGCAAAATTATAAAATTATTTGGTTAAAACATTCTGATTGTACACATAAGTATTGTGAAGTTTTAAAAAGACATTAAAAATTAAAGATGCTTGAGTTTCTGATTGAAAATATCTATGTGGTTTTTGGAGACCAGTTCTTCCAACAATCTATTGGAATTCCCATGGGTAATAATTGCGCCCCATTACTAGCAGACCTATTTTTGTATTCATATGAAGCAGACATTGTCTAAAATCTTATACGTGAAAAGAAGGTAACACTTGCTGTGGTACGATATATCCCGGTGAGCTTGAGATAAGATACCACAGAGTCTGACACATCTGTTTCATGTTTGGATATTTACTTGAAGGAGACGTCAATGGTAATCTAAAAACCAAGATTTTTGATAAACGTGATGACTTTTAACTTTTCAATCGTCAACTTCCCTTACTTATGCAGCAAAATACATTCGTTACCTGCATACGAGGTTTATATTGATCTCGCAGTTGATTCGATACGCAAGAGCATGCTTTACATATGTACAATTTCTTAAATGAGGTGAATTATTGACAAACAAGTTGATGAAACAGGAATTTCAGCAGTCTTGTTTAAAGTCATCATTTTGTAACTTTTATGGTCGATACAATGACCTTATCAGCAAATACAATTAATCATACAGTCAAATGCTGACTGACAATTTTCATACTTATTGATAGACCATTATTTACACACTGAATTGACGACGGATTTTTCCCGTCATTTCCCAATCATGATAAGGAGCAGGTCGGTCGGCAGGGAATACTCACTCCCCAATGGTACCCGATCCCAGCTGTGATGATTTAGAGGTCCATGTTTGCTATGCTCCTATTTTGTTTTGTTTAATGGACTTTTGATCTTGAATACTGTTCGTTATCTCCATACATTCATTTAGCAAATTTTGGAATGAAAATAACTTTACCAAATACGAAGAAAACGCAAATTATTTTTTCTCGCAAAAGACCTTTAAAACAACATAAGAGTGGTGATCAGAACAAACACAGCTCTCTGTAAATATAAGAGGTATGATCAAGTGACATGGAAAAATAAGAAACTGGTCGGTCACGTCTACAGTGTGTCCTTTGACATGTTGTCATGGACAGGTAAACAGAAAAATCCAATCAATTCAATATTAAAATTAAGGGCTTAACAATTGATAAGAAATGACAGTGCCATTTGATCTACCTGAATTTGCAAACAAGGTCATTATTTTGACCAAACTAAAGTCCGGGATTAATTCTCGACATCATAGACAGCTGATTTTCCAATAAAATCGAAGTTGTAAATATAAGTATCTTGTCACTGGTTCTCTGCAAATTTATTCTGTTAAAATATTCTGATTGAATACAGAATAGTACAATTTTGATATTAAAAGATACTCGAATTTCTGAATTACAATATCTATGTAGTTCATGTAGTTGTTGTCTTCTAACAATCTGTTGGAATATGCATTTGTATTCATATATGAATCAGAAATAATAACTTTTTTAGATAAAATTTACTCTCTTTTGTCTTCGATTCAACATTAAGATATATCGACGGTGATTTATTAGCCTAACGATCTTCATTTGAATACCTACCTTGAATCCATATATCTTAATCACAAATAAAGCAACACATCTCTTTTATACATGAGCATTTTGCAAGAGAAAGACATTTTTGCAAGAAATTTTTATAATACTTCAATTTTTCTTTTGTCAGATTCTCTCAACACTTGCGTGTGAAGTCATTTTGCAAATGGTTAATATAATGATCTTTTAGCATATAAATTTTGCCGTTAACTAAATGTTGTCTGGCGTTTTAAAAACAGAATTGTTGTATGCTGATACATTAGCTTTTCCAATGTGTCTTTCATCTTCAGTTTAATAGGATATTTTGAATTAATGTATGAATGAAAATAAATATCCTTAGGTTAAACTTATCGATAACTAATTGGCGAACTGAAAGCAACTACAAAATACTCTTTCTTTTCACGTAGAAAGTTTTTTAATCCTGCTTTAAATGTAGAGAAAACAGAGATGCTTGTCTTCTTATGATCGGTTACAGTTTTGAAATACCCTTAGAAATTCTAACAAAACATTGGAAAACCAGGTCTCCAGAGCATAGATATTATCAATAAGAAACTCAAGCATCAGATTACGTTTACGAAGAATCAGAATGGTTTTTAACAAAGTAAATTTGTTGAAACAAATTACAAGATTCAGATAAAAGAATTACTTTTCCCTTTCTATTGCATGTATTGAAAAAGGGATTGTCAGTAATGTGAAAAACTATTACTTTAAGGATATTCAAAGAATTGGAAACATAGAAAAGAAAATATGACAAACTAAAAATATTACAACAGAGTGATTCTGCCTACCCTCATTTAGATTATTATAATTCATCCTGAGTTTTGCATTTTTGGGACTTTGCGTTATCGCTACGTTTATACCACATCTTGACACGTAGGACAACAGCACAGTCAATAGCAGCAAGGTAAATAGAATTCATTCCCCCAAAAATTAAATATATCATTCATAATTTAATTATAATTGATCATTTTAAGTAACCAACTCACTACATCTTTATCAAAAGACTACAACTTTAGAAAAAAAGATTTACCTCTTTACTATTTTCTTCATAAGCTGCAATCTCCAATGAAAAACAATAAAGAAGCCTTTTTCTTCTTTTTCAGTAGTTACATGAACAAAAATGCGGAACTGACGTAAACATTTAATCAAAAAGTAAAGGAATGCATGATTTGCAAAGCAACGATCAGCATTTTAGTATACAAAAATTTTCAAAACATTAAGCACGAAAGTGAAATCTATTTGATAACATCAATAGACATTGTTTACCACGACTTTTGTTGAATACTAGTATTTATAAGTTTTAAAAATATACAATAGAGGAAATAACACCATCTTGAAAGTCGTGGCGGCCATTTTGAAAATGGCAAAAACGTGAATGGCCAACGATATCTCCTATTCATGTACTACACAAGTAACCCTCATGCCAAATCTACAGTGTAGTGCTTGTTGCATAAAGTGGGATATTTTTTTTTCAAGTATCCCCTGCAGTTTATTTCAAATAAATTTGAGTAAGCAACGACTTTCTTATAAATGACACAAATAGTATTATGTCCAAAAGAATCTCTGGACTTTGTTAAAAATATCATGAAAAGGGAAGAAAGATTATCTGTAGGCATACATATAGACCTGTTTGAGATTTGTGCTGTGAATTGTTCTAAATAAAAAAAGAAAAGAAACACTTCTAGAAACCTCTAGAGGCTATGTGACCTTAAAAAACTTGTTGGTTGTCTTCATAAATATAGAATATTAATGTCCGACAATCACCAGTTTGATAAACCTGAAAGGAAATATAATGCAGACGAAAATGGATCAACGATGAAATCAAAATCTTATTCTGTGATAGGTCCAGCTACAAAGGTAAGGTTCGCATGTTTTAGGGTAATCAGACACGAGAGTGTTACTGTGATGTATATATACTGCGACGTTTGTTTCTTGTCATGATTGGGTAAACGGAAAATATGTAAACAATTCAGTGTAGAAAATGGAATGGGAGGATCAATTTTATCATCCTTCTACTTTTTGATTGATTGTATATTGTTTAACGTCCCATTCCAAAATTTTTCATTCATAAAGAGACTTCACCGTATGCCGGTATGTCTACTTAGTGTTTGATTGTATTTGCTAATATGATCAAAATATCAACCAATAGATCTACAAAATGTTGAATTGAAGTTGATATCAGTTTTTCCTCCAAACATCTATATTTTTTTTTCAAATTGATGATAAAAAAAGTCAATTTCCTTATTTTGAGAGCTAGGTTTGTTTTGAGAGCCGTAAACAGGTTAGTCATATTTTGAGCTCAACTTATATTAAGTTGTTTTTTATATTGATTTTTATTTAAAAGAATATAGGTGTACTATGAAATTCCATGTTGATGTTTGCAGATATTATATTTATGGAATGAACTTAATACCTACTCATTTTACACGCTATGAACTGGGTTGGGGCAGTTTACGCTTTAAAAACCGCGAAGCGGTTTATTAAAAAAAAACGTAAACTGTTCAAAACCAGTTTACATCGTATAAAATGGGTAGCTTTTAAATTTATTCATCGTTATAATTAAATTTTTATTCATTTAGTGTAAGAAAAAAAGTTGATTGTCCGTTAAAATGACTAATTTGTACAAAATTTGAATGTAGTGTTAAGGGGATTGATACGTTTTTTGACGCAAGTCATTGTGACGTAGGTATCTTATTTCATAGAAAGTAAATTTTTTATCCAATCAAATACAGCGTTATTACCAGAATTAAATCATATATATATTTCAAAGGAAAATAACAAATATTAGATTTTTTCACATTTACCTCGCCCTCACAGTGGCGTATATTCCTTTCTGCTAATGTATAGGCTAGAGTGAAGTCACAGATGTACGCGTAGTCTGAGGTGCAAAGTGTGGTTAGAGAAGGAGCTTCCTCTGTATAGGTATTGGGTGGGTCAAATGCAGCATCTATGCAATCTACACATCTACAATTTAATTTTACCAGTGAAAGAAATATTGTAGACGTATTTACAGTTCAGTTATATCGTGATATGAGGACCACTGAACAAAATTGAGAACTCTTTTACTCTTTTAGAAAATATGGAAACGTCCTTACTGAATAATCGAAATTCGATCAAAACGTTGAATTTCCAACTAAACAAATATAACTCAAATTATCAATTTCTTTTCCTGTACTCATTATAAACTCCTGTTGCTTTAGAGGAAATTTTCTGATACAAAATTACTATTAAAAACACATGAACTTTGGCTTAAAAACTTTCAGCTAAAGGAATAGTTTAGTACTTAAATATATATAAATTAAAACTGTGAACATAATCGGATAGGTATAAAAGTGCAGATTGCTAAGATTTATTATTTTTTTTTTGGCATTTGCATCAAAATAAAATCAATAGGTATGATTTATTATCAACTCCCCTCCATTTATTCAACTAAAATTTTATTACTGGGAGAAAATGATGTGTTTGCTACAACCTTTTTGCCTATAAGGAATTCTAGTATACGCCACTGACTTAGCACAAAGGATCAATCCATGCAGATATAAAATATTGGGCTTTTGGAGTACAATCATTTAATCAAATCACAAAATAACTAAATATTTTTAGAATTTATACTAAATTTGTCTCTTCTATAATCAAAAGTACTTAATATATTTCTTACTTATATTTCCATTTCTCGTAGAAAACTCAGATAAACGTTTATCCTAAATATTGTCCATATAATATAGGTGAAAATCCTACTCTGAGAAAGAATTAGGGGGGAGTTGTGATATTTTTCTACTGAGGAAAGTCCTACTCCATTGTACATGTTCCGGGAGCTGGCTGTAGGAAAAAATACTACTCTGTTGTACATGTTCCGGGGGGGGGGGGGGGGGGCTGGCTGTAAAAGAAATCCTACTTTAGGGTACATGCTCCGAAGGGTTCGAAGGGTTGGCTGTAAGATAAATCATATTCTATGGTACACTTTTCGGGGGGGGGGGGGGGGGGGGGTTGTTAGGATAAATTCTACTCCACGGTACATGTTCCAGGGTGCTGGCTGTGTGAGAAATCCTACTCTACAATACGCAATGCACTGGCTACCTTAATGCATCAGCAAATTTATTCATAATAAAATTCGCCTTTCTGAGGTCAGTCTTTTCTGTTTAATATCAATTTGAAACTAACGGTACCCTCATTTACATAGTGTATCTAAAATGTTTACTACAACGATTTTAGTTGGTCCTGAATTTATTGAGTGCCTAATACATCAGAATTAAATAAATGTTTAACTGCTAACTCTACCAAACTCGTAAATTATAATCATAGGGCACACAGTATGTATATAGTTTTCTTTTATATATAGACAACTATTTTTCGGGTGTAGATTATGACCTTTAATTTGTCATCAATGATTAATTTTAAAAATTGTGAAACAATTCTTTTCCCCAGTCATCTAGGGATTTTTGCTTATATTTTGAATCCTATATTTGATTTTCATGATAAATTGCCATTTAAGAAGAAGTAGCGTGCATATTAATAGTGAAGTAAAAAATTTAGTATTTACGTTTACAATCAGTATAATAGCATTGTGACAATGGTACAGAATTACAAATCACACATATTCTTAGAACAATTTCTAAAACGATGTGAGTTATTGACGAACAAGTGGATAAAACAGGAATATCTAGAATGTCAGCAGTCTCGTTAAAACTTCTATGAGCGATACAATGACCTTTTAAATAAAAAAAAAACTTATTTATGATTGAAACAAATACTGACTGGCACTCTTCATATTTATCATTGGGCCATCATTTACTGAATTGTCGATGGATTTCCCGTTATTTCCCGATCGATCATGACAAGGATCACACGACGGGTGGGACCGGTCGGCAGGGGATGCTAAATCCCTCATTGCCTCTGATCCCAATTCTGGTGTCCTTCTGAGGTCCTTGTTTGCTTTTTTTCCAAAAGTTGTATTGAATAGTTTAATCCTGTTAAAAAATGTTATATCATTTGAAAAAATCAGCATTCGATGAGACCGGATATTTAAGGTTTAAACAAAAGGAACTGAGTCCAAATATATACACTCTTATAAAAATATATATTCGCTTTCCTTCCTGCTAGGAAAATTTAAAAAATAGTGAAAACTGGTTTGAAAGAGGGGTATGTCATCCCCTTGCAATATTTCAGCTAAAGTTTTTCTATATGACATCATATCCAAGGGACATTTTTAAGATAATGTCTTTTTATAAAAGTGTATAAGTTTTAACTTCCACAAATGTTCAGTGGGAAGTAAACCACGCAATTCTGTACTATAATATTTAAAACTTGTGAATTTTTCCTGAGTTTTTCAACATTTTTTATGTTAATTTTTTCATGAAATTTGGTCAAGACGTCCTTCAGGACAGGTCTGTCCCTAGAAGCAGTTATAATATTTTGACAGGAATATATATTAGAAATTAAAAACGTAATTAGAAAAGTATTAACATCACCCCATAATAACAAAATTCTGTTACATGTAATAATGACCAATTCGTCAAGTAAATTTAGGTGGTTAAAAGGATTATTTATAGCGATTAGATAATTTCTACAGGCAAAAAATAAATAATAAGTATCTTCATACTTTCTGCATGAACATAAAGGATATATATTAATATTTTTCGTTTGTTTAGAGCATGGTTATTTTTTAAAAATTGAAAGTCATTGACTGAGCAATCTGGATACGAAACGAGATGACAAGACTTGTGATTCTGGTCCTTCTTCTGGCAAACAGTAGGTATTTTTTTGAATACATGTATTTTTTCTTTCTTGTATTTCATTTATGCGTGGTTCATTTTGGCATAGATCTCAATATCCAGGCCACTATCATCCTTTGATCTATGATTTCTCAATAATTACTTTTTAAAAAAGAAAATTCCTCATGTTTTTCAAATAATAAGGTAATGAATATCTGGAATTTTCTGTTAGTACAAATGTTTGAAAAAATAATTTATTATTTCACATACACTTTTCCTACGTTTTCCGAACCAAAGCAAGTACGGTGGAATAATATAATTTGTAACATTGATCGCACACATATAGACCCTTTGTTGCAATGATATTAACAAATATACTCTAACAATTTCTAAATGCTGTACAAAAATAATTGAAAAAACGTCCAGAACTATGAGAATCAAATTCTTTAATTTAATTTTCAGTTTGGAGACTAGGTCTTCGAAAAATCTAATTAAATTCCCATGGGTACCAATTGCGCCCCGTTATTAGCAGATCTATTTTTGTATTCATGTGAAGCAGACTTTGTCCAAAATCTTATACGCGAAAAGAAGAAAATACTTGCTGTGGCTTTCACCTCGACATTTAGATATATCGACGACGTATTGTCAATTAACAATGGTTATATCTGTTCTTTAGTCGAAACGATATATCCCGGTGAGCTTGAGATCAAAGATACCACAGGGTCTGACACATCTGCTTCGTATTCGGATATTTTACATGAAAAAGACGTTAATGGTAATCTAACCAACCAAGCTTCATGATAAACGTGATGACTTTTACTTTTCAATCGTTATCGGCTTACCTTTCTTATGAAGCGATATACCTTCATCACCTGCATAAGGATTAATATATCTCAGTTGATTCGATACGTATGTACAATTTCTAACACGTGGTAAATTTTTGACCAACAAGTTGATGAAACAAGCATATAAGCAGTCTCGTTTAAAGTCATCATTTCGTAAGTTCTATGGTCGATACAAAGACATTGTCAGCAAATACTTGAATACTTGAGCTTGAATACTGTTCGTTATCTCTATATATTTCAATTAAGGAAGTTTATTATGCATTCTTTTCGTTTGCATGTATTGCAATGATTTTTTTTCAATAGATTCCCATTATGGATCATTGATGTGATTAAGTGCAGAATAAATTTTGTTTTCCATCAGGTGTTTCCTTGCTCAAAATATTTACACCATCTGAAGTAAGAGTAAAGTTACAGAGAAACATCACCCTTTCTTGTAATTATGCGAGGGAGGATAAAGAGGAAATTTCAGACAGAAAAATTATATGGCAAAAACATCTTGGAAATAAGTATGTGGATGTGGCTTATTTTTCGGTTTCTGGAAAGCCAGACCCAAGTATACACAAAGACTTTAAGAAATATCTAGAAAACAGAACACACCTTATAGCACCACAGGAAAACCTCACCACAGCTACACTGATTATAAATCATGCTGTTTGCAGTGACGAAGGATTGTACCGATGTTGGATAGAATTTTATTTAAATGATGCTATTGATGATAATCAAAACCAAACATCAGTCATTTTCCAAGGTAATTTTATAAGCAATGTAACTGTATCATGTTCTAAATTCTGAATTTACCAGGTTGAGATCATTCATTATTCGTGTGTGCCGTTACGTGCCGTCAAAAACATTACTCTGTAGCACACGTCAGGTTATAGGTTTCGATTCAAATATCATTTGAAATTGAAGACAATCCAATTTTGCTTTCACAGCAAAGTTAGATAAAATATACATTGTGGAAAATAATGTGAACATGATAAAATTTCATGTTGATAAATAATTGACACAACCACCCCCGAAAAAGAAGAAATTTATTTGATATCTTTAAAATAATAGCAAAACGGTTGTTTAAGCCAGTAGATGCTTCAGTATCTCTGATTAAAGTATTTTGTTGTGTCATGTTCTAAATTTAGAATTCACTAGGTGGGACTGAATACAAGTTTAGATCATGCCCCCTGATCCTACCTCTGATTTTTTTAAGGTTTGTGTTTGCTCCGCTTTCGATTTGTATTGTGTCAATGAACATTTGGGCTTGATAAATGTTCGTATTTCATGATATAAATGTTGTATTTACTCCTTCCGGTAAAATAAAAATTAAGAACCTGACATTTGTTATTATGTCCAAGTTTTTTCTCCATCTTTAGAAGTAAATGTTTTCTTTCATCGTGATAACACTATCTCATTATACTTGTCTCCAATTAATTTCATTGGATTTTACTTTTTTTTCCGTAAGATAATGGTTTTTTACGTTTATAGATCTACTTAAGATACTAAAGTATGGATTCAAAATTAATCCATATTTTTTTTTTAGTTGTATATTAATGTATATCTTTATCATATTTCTTTTTTGATTTTGTTATTTGAGCAGCCGAAGCATCGGAACCAGACGAATTTATCGTAGAACACACCAACAAACTAGAGGAAAATCAATCCGTGCGTTTCATATGTAACGCTGATGTCGGAAATCCCCCAGGATACCTTCAGATTTGGAAAATTCCTGGACGCTCAACTGACCAAGAATTAATATACTCTTCAAATTTTACAAATAATACTTTTATTAAGACAGATAATTGTTCTTATTTTCTTAACGTAAGCTTTACGTACAATGTTTCCAGAAATGACAATGGCGCTGTATTCAATTGCACATCACAAAATGATCTTACTCGACAACCAGGACCATACAAAGACTCAAAGCCAATCTCAGTTTTGTGTAAGTATCATAAACTTGACAAGGCGATTAAAAGCACTGAACAGTCCAAGAAGTCGGATCGTAGCATCTTTACCCTTTAAATGGTACAAGCTGCAACTTACTTTTATTGCCAGTATATAAAACTGGTCCGGTTATTCCCATATAAAGTAATATATTAATCGTCCCCCACTTTTCCCAAAGTAAGGGAATATTAATCTCATTCGTCTGTAAGTCTGTCAGTATGTCCGTCTGTCACAAAAACTTTGGAAAAAGAAGAGACCTGATTTTTATTATACATGTACATATGTTTATTATCTGTGACAAGACCTTTCTAAATGCACTGATTTTTGACCCCTTGATTTTGGAGTTTTCCTACTTTTCAAAAATTTAAATTACTTTAAATAGGACAAAACTCTTGAATGGGAAGAAACAGGGCTTTTGTACTAAAGATGTGTATTACCTGTGGCAAAACCTTTCTAAATACATTATGATTTTTGACACTGTGACCATGACGTTGAATTTTGACTTAATTTTCGAAAACTTTAACATTGCCATATATTTTTGATTAGAAGAATAAAGGCTTTTGCCTTTCACATGTATATTACTTGTTGCAAGAACTTTCTTGATACATTATAATTTTGACTATGTGGCCCTGACCTTTACGTTTGACCTACTTTTCAAAAATGCAATTTTTCCTTATAACTTTTGAGAAGAGATGGGCCTTTCAAATTTGACACGTGTATAACCTGTTACAAAATATTTCCGGGCATGCTATGATTTCTGACCAATTGATCCTCGTGTTTCACTTAATTTTCAAAAAAATTAAATCAACTTTGGTGGTTACTTTTAAAAGGCATATGATAGGGCGTTCATATTTGATAGATTATGCCATAAATAATGACATCTCACATAAAAAAAACACCGAAAGCGAGGGACCACAAATACAATGTATTTGAATTTGCTTGTTTTGTCGTCTAAGTTTAGCTGAATTTGGACAATTTTAAGACTGTTAAAAATGTGTTCTGTTAAGAAACACAAGCTTTCTAGCATTTAATTTTTCTTTTTTTTTTATTTATTCTTTATTTACTTAAAACTAATATTATTATGAAATTTGAATATCAGTCATTTTTATTTTTCCTATTTAAAGTGAAATCTCCATTGCTTTTGGATCACAGAATTTTGATTAAAACTCACAATTTCCTGATTTTACGAAATCATTTATCAAAGACCTATGTATATAATAAACAAATGCTACGTATTTCAGTTTAATGTTTTATTCGAGTTGGCAGGTATTGTCCACAGTGGTCTACACAACAGTGAGGCAGCCGGCAAAATGGCGTACCCCCAACATCAACATAAGTTGTGCCCTCCCTAACGGGAAAAGTAGCACGCTGGGTTGACCTCATTCGTGCTACGGACACATTTCAACACAAATTATCTTTTATAATTATATTATTTTGCTTTAGCTTTAAATTGTATAAGATATAATTTTCAAAGTCAACATCACATATATCAACATCAACCATCACATATATCATCATCAACCACAAAAAGTCAACAAAATCAACAGTTCAATGGTTAAATTGAAGGTGACGATTTCGCCAATACGACCACTGTGAAGTATAGTTTACTGTCTTTCCCCGAACTCCTCGAATGGATAATTCGCCAAGTTGACCCTTGTCATGCATGGTATTCGGCCAGAGATCATTCCAAAGGTCCCAGAATACGGAAATAGCAGGCAATTCAGATCAGCATCGTTAGTCTCCTTCAACGAAATCTCTAATATCTGAAAAGACAAAAACAAAAACCCACAGCAGAAAAAGATTCTCAATAACATTTGCATAACTCTAATAAATTTGGTATAGCCAAACCATGTAAAACAATGAAAAACGTTATTTAAACAAACAAAAGGAGAAAGGGTATATACTTAACACCTAGCTCAAGGGTTGAGGTGGGAGGGTATTTCATAATACAAAAACATAAATCGGATACTTTCATCACCCACCTTTCACTTTCATTGATGCATAGAAAAGGGGAGATAACCCGTAAACCTAGTGACTAAGTACCGACACTGTATGGATGGATAAATAAATTCCGGCTTATCACATTTATTAGTTTTTTCCACAAAAAGGAGGTGAATGATGACATATAATAAAAGGATAGAGCTTTGATAACGGCGCATATTGTGAGATGAACTCAAATATGCGGTATTATCAAAGACCTATGTATATAATAAACAAATGCTACGTATTTCAGTTTAATGTTTTATTCGAGTTGGCAGGTATTGTCCACAGTGGTCTACACAACAGTGAGGCAGCCGGCAAAATGGCGTACCCCCAACATCAACATAAGTTGTGCCCTCCCTAACGGGAAAAGTAGCACGCTGGGTTGACCTCATTCGTGCTACGGACACATTTCAACACAAATTATCTTTTATAATTATATTATTTTGCTTTAGCTTTAAATTGTATAAGATATAATTTTCAAAGTCAACATCACATATATCAACATCAACCATCACATATATCATCATCAACCACAAAAAGTCAACAAAATCAACAGTTCAATGGTTAAATTGAAGGTGACAATTTCGCCACATGGGCACCGTAGGTGCTCACCGCCACCTGGTGGGGGTAGGCAACTTCAATTTAACCACCCACCATGGACTCCTAGCCTACTCAAAACCCTCAGCAACCCATCCATCGTGAACATCACTCTCTCTCATTGCCAACCCACTGTAGAACTATCCTGCATTAAAATAATTCTGGTCTCCCTTCAAATTAATTGGGCCTAGCGCCCCCCCCCCCCCTCCTGAATTTATATCTTTCCAAGTTACTTGTATATTGCTTTGGGTCTCAGATTCCATTATTAATATCCAGCTGGCAAGAGAGAACTACTACCTGGACTAATGTAAGAAAATTATGTAGAAAATACGTTTTATTTAGATCCCCCCCCCTTTTTATTTATTTGTTTATAAATTTGAATTTTATTTCTTATTTATTTTTTAGGTGATAAAATACTTTCATGCAGAGATTAGAAACAAGATGAATGAGCACCTTTACTCTTTAACCCCCCCCCCCCCCTTTCCCTTTCAGCATGATTATGCTATTCCTGTATTGTTGACAATAATTTTAAAAGTGTTCAAATGCACGATTTGTAAACTACAGAACATGTTTTGTGATATTTGGTTATGTATCTTGCCAGTTCTGAGAGAATGATGTTATACCTGTACCACTTATTTTGAAAGCGAACTCTTCAAAGGACCATTTAAAATTGATTAAATCTTGTATATAATAAGTACCTTTCAAACTAAGACACACAATGGAGGACTTTGTATTTTACTGCTCATTTGTAAATGTAGTTGGACTGCAGCAGACATTGAAGGCACCTATGACTAAATCCTTTATTCTAAACCCCTTCCCAGCTGATGCTGTATCAAAAATGCATGATCTTTTCACACCTTAACCCCCCCCCCCCCCCTGCAAAAATATGTTATGGAATAGGTTATTTAAATAATAGACTTCAAACTCTTTTTAAGGCTGTAGAAAATGGATATATGATAGAGAGCATAAAAATTAATATGCTTAGTCAGTGGAAACCTATACTATATCTAATACCCTAAAATGCTGGAGAAGTTTATCTTATCTTAGTACTATGAATCTTTAACTCCTACACACATGTGGATTTGTATTTGTATCCCCTAGCTAACCTGTATTTGTACCCACTAGCTAATGCATGAATGTAAACTGCATGTACATATATATGCACCGACTAATGCATCTTAATCCCAAATGAGATAAATGTGTAAAGTAACATAAAATAATTATGCTACATGTAACTGCTCAGATGAGAGATAAACACCTATCATATTACATGCAAATGGCACCTGGGTTTGAACTGATATTTTCAATGGGAAAATGCCCCCTGAGATATGCATATGTGTCTTAATTTCCAACAGTAAGCACATACTATTAAAAAGAAAATATTGTAGGAAATGGTTTGGATTGTAACCTAGCCTGTGGAACAATACGTGTTAACACCCCCCCCCCCCCCCACCCTGCTGTTAGGTAGTTAGGTAATCTCGCCTTTAGTGCTTATTAGTGATAAAGAAAACTAGTTACCTAAACAACTTACCCTTTGCGAGTTTAAAAACTGTGAATATAGAATTTTAACTAAAGCAACTTTTATCTGTGTGAAATAGCAAATCTTAACAACTTAGAGACACAGCAGAAACCAACACTGACAAAAAGCCCCAATTTGAACCTTATAAGTCTCATTATAACCCTTTCTATTTTATTTATTTATTGATTTATTTGTTATTGTTGCATGACCATTCATACAGCATATGCCATATTAGGAAAATACATAGAAAGTACCAGCACTGTGAGCTGTGTTCAAATGAGCCTGCATATGCATTGACTGTAGCACCTGAAGAACTCTGTAAATTGTCCTTCATTCCCAATGCCAAATTGAATAACGAGTAAAATTGATAAAAGTTCAGGAAATTTGAGTTGCAATTCCTATTTTAAGGTTCACTTTCCCCTATGAGAAAGATAACTCAAAGGAATAAATGTTAATTATGTTAATTTCCTAACACTCTTGACAATTTATTTATTTCACAGTGCTTCAATTAGCCTATAAATTATTATTATATAACTTCTTTTTATAGTCTTTTATTTGTAGAATTGTATTTCAATACCCAAAGTTCTCTTCTTGTATAGATATTAAACAAGTGACTAGACCCATGTTTTTAGAACATTGTCAGGAAATAAAAGCCCATGCTGAAATTAATCTCTGTGTAAATAATCAACATTTGTGAAATAATCTATATATAATAAATTAGTAAAATAAGTTTACCTGATTTTTCATGTTAACTTAAGATGGTACAAAACTTTTCATTTACTAAACACCACTTTATAGGATACAAGGCCTTTAAGCTGTTAAGGGGTGATAAGACATTAAGGAGGCTAGGGGGTCAACAATTATTAACCACCAGATATATTTTAAATTTTGGGATATGATATCTTAAGCTGTCAACTATCACTTGGCAAAGAAAAATTTCATAAATTTTAGCTTTAAAATTTGATCAGTTACATCTTTATTGAGCTCTTCTTCTAAAGGAGATCCAAATAGCCTAAACATGGCCACAACCACCCAGTCCCTTTAAATATATGTTTATATTGTGTTATCATCAAACCTTCTAAATTAAGGTAAAGGCGCTGTTAGAGAAATTCATGATTATGCTCATGTACACTGGAGACGGCTTCCAAGGAACAAACAGAATGGCCTTCTTTTATTTTCTTTATGTATAATTTTAACTACACCATTGACCAAAATGACAACATGGAATATATGCGAAACATGCCCTTCGCCCCATCTTACTTAATCTGAACCCTTTGATATATATTAACCAGCAAAATATTAGCTAGCCTTGCTAGATATTACATGTAGTTAATCAAAATAAAATTTGGGGAATCCTACTTATATCAACTGTTACTAATGAACCATTGAGGTCCTAAATTACTATGCCCACATTGTTATTGTTCTTGTTGAATCTGAAGTTGTCCTCCCTATCAAGCCCCTTAAGAGAAGTGATATCCGAATAGGTGAGGATGCTGTTGGTCCTAATATATTATTATTATGTGGATTTGACAGACAATGTACAATTCAACTATGGTGCATGTTACCTATGTCGGGTATGCCTCCCACATTTTACAGCCTGAATTGTTGATTGCAATGCTTCCATCCAACTGAATTTTTTTACTCAAAATCTATTTACTTTTTTAGTCATCATTCATATTTACTTACCTTGAGTTTTGTCATATAGCATGTGTACAACTGTAAATATGTATAATACAAATACACATCTTACTTGATGTTTCATTCATATCATAAAATGCATTATTGTAATGTTACATTCAAAAGCACCAAAACTTGTTATGTATTTTACTTCAAACTATTTTATTTCACAATTGATTACTGCCTTTGTCGCAATTGCATATCTTTCATGCCTCTCTTTGGACCCCTGTTAAAGTTGAATGGCCTTGATTGAAATTTATAAACTTTAATTAGAGTTATGTCCCTTTGTGAATCTAGCTAAATAACATTTCTAAAGATTTGTCAAACTTTTATTACTTCTCAATCTGTATTTCTTTTTTTTCTTTTTTTTTTATTTATTCACTGTTTTTAGGACAAAAGGTAAACTGGTATGGCAATGCTAGGGTAACCCTTTCCTTGAACATTTATTTATTTTTTTTTTAAAATCACTCAATATTTTAAATAAACTGATAAATTGCACCAAACCCAAAGTTACAAAAGCATACTCATACTGTAAGAATTATAATTATGGATATTCCCATTTTTAAATCCCCTAAAGATAGGCTAAAGGAATCTAAGTAACTAAATATAGGCCACCATGTGTACGGATGTTTATTGGCAAATGACCTTGAATAACATGGACCGAATAAAGTTGAAGTTCATACCTATTTTTACATTAGCTCATTTTGTTTATAGATTATTTCTCTAAGTAAGTTTTTATTCATTCAAAATCTGCTGATGAAGTTGGTTATTATTACCACATTGTAATCTTGTACCATGTGCCAGTGTTTAACAGGTCTGGGCGGCCTCCGTTTTTGGAGGATAGCTAGATTCAATATGGCAGCCAAATTTTTTACCATATATGGAAATCGCAATGCAATGTCGGATAGTTTATCTTCTGATTTCAGAGGATAGCACAGGTAATTTTCAAACGCCGCATGCCTACCTTTAATCAAAAAGTGCAAGCACCAGAGTACAATTAAATAAAAGATCAGACATTAAACTATCAATTGTATGTGGCGATTTGAGATTCTATGTCTAGAATTTTTACAATACGCTTTCAAAGTTGGCACTTCTTGCGCTTCATTTCTACTTAATATTTCTTGTTATTTTGTTTAATTTTTATGTTTTTTCCCTATCAGGACAAATAAAAAGGCACTTAAATGCTCAAACAATACATAAATAACATTACTTTCATATTTCTTTTAATTAAAGATTAGAGGAAAAGGAAAAACAAAAGAAAACGTACTGTAAAGACAAAATACACTCTGCCTGATAATTTAAGCAAAGATAAAATAAATATTATTTAGAGAAAATAAGAAAAAAAAATCCCACTTTTTATCTGTGCAGCATCTAAACTTCCGCTAGAGTTCTTAGATGAGGCCTCGACGGGGACCATGCATTCGCAGTATATATATTTCCACGGACAACGTAAGTTTCAGTCAGATTAGTTTTGACAACGGGTAGACGCAATTGAATTTAAGTCAGTCTTAACTGATAAGGGGGACGGTCTAACCACAGGCACCTGAAGTATGGATAATACCCCCACCCCCCTTTTTTTAATGAAAAAAAAAATGTAAGAGTGTAAAATATCTCAAAAATATAAAATTTCCCCGTCAAACACATCTATTTGTCGTTATATGCAAGCAGATTGTACTTTTTCTCACGTTTAAAGAATGGCCCTATTCGGTATAATAAAAACACGTGTATTTTTATTATACCGAATAGGGCCATTCTTTAAACGTGAGAAAAAGTACAATCTGCTTGCATATAACGACAAATAGATGTGTTTGACGGGGAAATTTTATATTTTTGAGATATTTTACACTCTTACATTTTTTTTTCATTAAAAAAAGGGGGGTGGGGGTATTATCCATACTTCAGGTGCCTGTGGTTTAAGCTAATAGTGATAATTCGGAAGAAAAGTACTGACTACGATTTGACTTACACAATTTATGGATTTTACTAATCAAACATTACAAAATTTACTTTGAATAATAATTATTGCATAAAACGCATACCCCCCCCCCTCCCCCAACCTGCTTACCCACGAATCCCAATGCAAAATTATCTTTTGAATAAGTATTTGACAAAAGTTGATTCACTTGCAGCACACTTCGTTACTTTCTGTAGCAAAATCATCCAGTTTCTGAGAATCAGTGAATTACTTTCATTTTCATCGTCTCCAATTTAAAGACAAGTGTGTTTTATTTATTTATTTATTTTTTGAGTAAAATAAGATTAATTTTAGGGACAATAGGTTTTGGGTGTGTATAATTATTGTTTTAAATTATGTACAACTTTGTTGATACAAGTATACACTCAAACATTAACAGTATTACAGAAATATGTGGCAATATATTACTTCTGGAAGAAAGAAAATAGGGGGTCCCTTTAGTGTAGAGCTCATACCACGAAAAGTAATGCGTCAACATATATTTTTTTTAAGCTTATCATTTTTCTTAAATATAATTTAGTAAAAATAATGCAAATTTACGAAGTTTGAGTCCATATTTTTTTTTAAATGACCGAGATTGTCCCGTGAAGCATATTTTCTGACATTAAATTTTGATACAATAGCCTTACAAAGTGCATCTATTTATAATAATTCATGCAAAACAATGATTATATATTGTTTTATACTAATATGTTTCTACTCTATTTTGGGTATTAAAGTTGAATATTTAGACTTAAATTAATTTATATACAACAAAATCTAGGATAGGTTAAATTTCAGTATTTTACATTTAGGGGTATATACTTAGATAGGCTATAGCGGAAAAGTGAACATGTTGACATATAATTTTTCTTGTGTCTATCCATTGCTGGGATGTGTGTCTATCTTATAATTGCACATATTTCAGCTTGTCTGTAAATATGTGCCGTTATCAAAGCTCTCCTCTTTATAATTAGCATTAAACTATATTAATTTGGATTTATGTATTGTTTAGATTTAAAATTGGTTTGTGTGGTTGATAATTGTGTAGATCAATCTGTTGTGTAATCCGGAAACTTGGACCGGGATTTTATATGCATCTCGCGCATCACTCTGAATTTACAGCATCCCCACTTCCTTTTTCAACAAAGGCCTGTAACCAGCGGATGGTTTAGAAATTAAAGTGAAAAATAAAGTGAAAAATAATTTTAAAAATAACTATTAATTAATCGAAAAAACTCAATTCGATTTTCAAAATTAGTCGAATCAACGACATTACAAGACATCTAAGACCTGGAGCGCTTCCGATGGCAGCATATTTGTTGGATATTTGGAGATTTTTGTAGGGCAGCGTGCAGCATCCTGTAGTGTGTCGGTATCGCCATTATTCTGTGTGCAGGCATAACTTTCTTCAATTAACAAACCGAACTTAAATAAATTTGTAAGCATGCCGCCCATAAGGACAAGACGCAGAGGAGAGAAGAGCAAAAAACAGGTCGGAGGAGAGGCCCAGCCCCAGGTTCAGGATCCGGGGGAATCTACGACAGGATCAGCGCCACTGGCGACACAACAAGCGCCGACGTGCGACGGAATGGGGACCCAAAATTTAACTGACCAATCAGCAGGTACAAATAATTTTCTGTCGCAAGATGGGGGTTCTATCCCCACACCATTAAATTCAATTCAGTTTTCATTGGGCCATAATGTAAACGAGACTATCAGACAAAAAATTATTGAAGGCAAATATGTTGATTTGTCACTATTATTAAGAAATTCAAATATTGAAGACTCAGCTAGTGAGCGAATTTTTGTATTGGGTAATGATGGCCAAATGCAAAGCAAACCCAAGAATACTCAAAAAATCACAACAATTGAGAAATGGACGGATGCCTTTCTAATTTATTTGAGCATATATACATCTGTCCATACAGGTAAATATCAGGATTTACTAAAATACATGCACAATGTACGTGCCGGGGCGGGTAGGTCCTCTGGGTGGAAACTTTATGACGAGCAGTTCCGCCTAAAATTGGCTATGGATCCCAGCAAATCTTGGTCAGGTGTAGATACAGAATTGTGGGTCATGTATATGACTGGGGGGCAAAACGTATCACCTTCGGGAACTGTAGGGGCAAATAAATGTTACGCATTTAATTTTCAGGGGTTTTGTGTAAGGAAACCATGCTCGTACACGCACATTTGTATAAAGTGTGGTCAAGATCATGCCATGGTAAATTGTCCTTTCTCTGTAAATGTAGTTAACAGGCAAGCTTCTTATTTCAGCCCAAGACAGGCCTTCCGGCCAGGGGTCCAGCAATCCAGTCGACTTAACGGAGCTTCCACCCCCCAGCTTAACCTTAGACGCCCTCGATTCTCGGGTCCCAGATTTATGGGAAATAGGTTCAACACCAATTAGGGTTTCTGCATTGGCACCTTTTTTGCACCAATATCCAATAAGGAATGTAGCAAATGAAATATTACAAGGATTCACTTATGGGTTTAAGTTAAATTATTCAGGTCCAAGAATGTTTATTTTATCTCAGAATTTGCTTTCGGCTAGGCAATTCCCTAATCAGTTGCAAGAAAAAATTGTTAAAGAAGTACAGGAGGGAAGGGTGCTGGGCCCATTTTCACACCCACCTATACCTAATATGCACATTTCTCCAATTGGTCTAGTCCCAAAGTCAAGTGGTGGTTGGAGGATGATTACACATCTTTCATGCCCTCCATCACTTGGCATTAACTCATTTATTGACCCAGATGATTGCAGCGTTAAATACACAGCTTTTGATACAGTAGTCGATATGATAAATCAGTTAGGACCCGGTGCTGAGTTAGGAAAGGTCGACATTAAAAGTGCATTTAGGTTACTCCCAATATACCCTGGGGACTTTGATCTGTTAGGATTTAGATTTAAGGATCAATACTATTTTGACAAGTGCTTACCCATGGGATGTTCAATTTCTTGTTCAATTTTCGAAAAGTTTTCAACATTTTTGCAGTGGGTTATAACAAATAAATCTGGTTTAAATACAGTAGAGCACTATTTAGATGATTTTATCTTTGCAGGGAGTAGGGGATCAGGGAATGTTTGCAATTAATGACATTATTCCAGGTTGTGTGCAAAGATTTTGGGGTTCCTTTAGCAGTGGATAAAACACAAGGACCTGTTACTTGTTTAGTGTTTTTAGGGTTAGAAATCGACACGGTGCTTAAAATTGTAAGAATCCCAAGGGATAAAATACAGGAACTCAAAGGTCTGCTTGGCATTTTAATGGAAAGGTCAAAGGTTAAGTTGAAAGAAATGGAATCATTAGTTGGAAAGCTCAATTTCTTTTCCAAGGCTATCAGGGGTAGTAGGGCATTCAACAGAAGATTTTATGATTCTATGATTGGCATTTCCCGTCCCAATAGTCACATTAGAATCACTAGGGCATTGAAAGAGGATATGTTAATGTGGGTTAAATTTTTAGACCATTTCAATGGAGTATTACAAAATTTACTTTGCAGGAGCTAATAATTATGAATGGCCATAAAACAGAGATATAACATTTCTTGATAGTGTTGTCAGTTATGCTTTGGGGGGAGGAACTTAGCTGTCATAAGGTTCAATTTCATACAGATAATATTGCCTTGGTAAGCATCCTGAACACTCAGTCATCCCTAATGCAATATAATATTATATTTAAAGCCAAACATATTTCTGGCCAGACCTGACAACTTGCTCCAACAGCAAACCACGAATTCCATCCACATCTTTTCACAATGACTAAGTATACAATTGACAAAAGTTGATTCAAGTTTAGAAATATGTCAAATGAAAAAATTACTTGCAGCACACTGGCTATGCGTTACTTTCTGTAGCAAAATCATCCAGTTTCTGAGAAAAAATCAGTGAATTACTTTCATTTTCTGAGGGTGGGAGAATTAGCTATATCTAAGGGCAACAACTCTCCAATTTAAAGACAAGTGTGTTTTAGTAGTGGTTTATTTATTTTTGTCCAGTGCAGGCAATGACTAAGTTTTTTAAGGCCAAACTTTCCGGGCCCCTTGTTTTGAGGAAAATAAGATATCAATTTTAATTTTAGGGACAATAGGTTTTGGGTGTGTATAATTATTGTTTTAAATTATGTACAACTTTGTTGATACAAGCTCATCAATTATAAAAAGGGCATCCATAGCAGCAAACATTAACAGTATTACAGAAATATGTGGCAATATATTACTTCTGGAAGAAAGTACAGAATTAAGTGGGGTCCCTTTAGTGTAGAGTAACATTAGAGCAATACCACAGAAAAGTAATGCGTCAACATATATTTTTTTTAAGCTTATCATTTTTCTTAAATATAATTTAGTAAAAATAATGCAAATTTACGATTGTAGTTTGAGTCCATATCGTCACCTTTTTTTTTAAATGATACGTTGATGTTGATTTAGTTGATTTGTAATTTTTCCCGTGAAGCATATTTTCTGACATTAAATTTTGATACAAAAGTTTACAATAGACCACTGTGGCCAATATATGCCATACAATATTTAAAAAATAATAATTCATGCAAAACAATGATTATATATTGTTTTATACTAATATGTTTCTACTCTTTATAATTCTATATTAATTTGGATTTATGTATTGTTTAGATTTAAAATTGTGTGGTTGATAATTGTGTAAATCTGTTGTGTTGAATATTATGCAGACTTTTTAAATTAATTTATATACAACAAAATCTAAGGATAGGTTAAATTTCAGACCTATTTTACAGGAATTTCACAGTGGGTATATACTCAGTGAAGCCATATCGTCACCTTCAAGCTGGATGTAGATATATGATGTTACTGTTGCTATAGCATATAGGAAAAGTGAACATGTTGACATATAATTTTTCTGACCACTGTGTAAACTATCCATTGCTGGGATGTGTGTCTATCTTATAAAAGCAGATTTTTAAAGATTGAGCCCATTTAGTGCCGAGTATAGAACTACCTTAAGTCATGTTGTTGAATGGTTATTTAGAATTAATAACTGAATTTATCGATGTTTCTTTTATCCATCAGATGGTCCAGAAAAGGCCGTAATTACACTGACACCATCATTATCAGTGTATTCTGTTGGCGATGAAGAAAAACTGGACTGTTTAACTATCAGTAACCCTCCGCCAGTGTACAGCTGGGGATTCTTATCTACCAATAGTAGTGAAGAGGAACACACTATCAACTTGGATAGAATCGGATCCTCTCTGCTGTTGAAAAATCTTCAAACCAACAATTCCGGAGATTATATTTGCTCTGCTTTCAATACGTTTAACGGGAAGACTCTGAATGTTACAGCTGTTGTACGTTTGTCAGTCAAAAATCCAGAAATACAGCTTACCTCTGCTTATCCGATGAGTGACGCAAAATTATGCCAACCCGGGGAAATATGTAAAGAAAAGAAAGGACAGTCTGCCGTTAGCATCAATATTTGGATGGTACTATCGATAATTTTTATTCTGTTGACCGTGATATTCGTTTCAACCACTGCATATTCATTCATTAAAGAAAAACCAAACTTACAGAGTTGTTTAAGGGAAAAAGATGTAAACATGAGGTACGAAGTTATATACATAATCTGATTGCCATTTTAAATTGTTTGAATACATAATAAAAGATTTAAATTTCTAATTTCAACAACTGATGTATTAGCGATTTTTTTTACCTGAAAACGCTCAAATCTGAATAAATTCCTTTTTTTCTTAGTAGTCCCTCCTTGGAGACTAAAGGAAGAGACAACAGTGAAGAAACGGACCAAGACGGGAATAAACTGTATGGTTTAGCTCTAAAACAAAAAAAAAACTATCTTTTATTTTCTTTCTTTTTATCTGTGAAACATTTCAATCGAATGCCTTTCTGTTGTTAAAACAGAGAATTTTTTTCATTAAATTTATTATTCCAGTGCTGCTTACTTCAATACAAATTAAATGGTATATTCACAGTTTAACATTTTGCAATTTAATTTAAGACTTCCGAAAACTTTGATATTGAAATTTAAAATAATGTTATTGTTAAACTCTGGATCATCAGGCACCTGATACCATTGCAGGTGCTTTGGAGATCTGTGAATGTTCTTTATTATCTCCACATTTCACTTCATTTTTTTTCCTTTTTCAGGTATGACACTGCCTGGCGTTAATATGATATAGGACCAACTTTTTATTACTAGTAATGCATATCCATATGGATAAAAACAGTCGTCGATTCTTTGACCAAATTACTGGGAGTATATTTTTCTGTGTATAATGTCCTCGGTGCCCAGAAAGAAGCAAAAGACGCTTTTCAATGATTTAGTCTTTATAATTTAACTAAGATATTCTCTTTGAATTAAAACACATGTCCGTAACATTTTTATCCAATTTCTGATTGTTTTTAGAACTCATTTTTGAGTATGGTCCTTCATATATTGGATTATAGCAGATCCTATGATTTCTTTAACTTGTTTCTTCTTTCTAAAAGGTGTTGTTTTTTTTAAAGTTTGGAAAATGAATCAAGTCAAAGGATGAAAGATCTGGCGAATATTATTGTGTGACAAAATATTACCTTTCTGTTTGTCCCCAAAACTCCTTAACTCTTCATGGCGTGTTGGTTTGGACGCTGTCGTGAAGAAATTAAATGTAGTGAATTCCTCTTTCTGGTTCCTTTCTTTCAAAAACCTTTCGTTTTTTGTTGTTTTTTTTCAAAAAAGTTGCTTTTTGGACTCCTCCAGAAATTGAACTGCCTTCCCGAATAATAATTTGAACAACAAGACCACTAATATTTAAGAAAATGGCACATAAAACTGTCTTTGTCCTTCTACAATTCTTTGCTCTTCTCAGACCTTGGCTATTTCTGTCAAGTGCATCTTAAAGCTGACATGAATTCTTAAAAACGCAACATTTTCATCTATGTACGACTTGTTTCATACCAACTATAGCCGTATTCCGCCATATTTCTTTCAGATACATTGTCTCATTGTAACGATATATACCCCAATGCGGTCGTTACACTTGAATGATTTTGTGGCTTGGGTATCGACTTGTGCACATCTCCGATGGTAAAGCATATGAGAACACATGAGGTGATCAAGACATTTCAAAACCACAACAAACAACATAGTAATCATATTTCTGAATAATTATTGATTTGTATCAGAAGGAAAAAATGCAAGTTTGGAAGAGAAATTTAGATGCATGAGTACGTATTTTACAGTGCGCCAATTTATGCAGAATAAGCTTGAAATAAAAAGCAGTAAAATTTGCAAACACATTTTGAAATTATATCATTTGAATGGAACAAAACAACCTACGTCTTTGATTTGCAGGTCCTAAAGATGCAATTGATGCATATCGAGAAAACGCCTCGAACGCTGTAAACGTACCCATACCTGGAAATAAGGTTACTGCATCGGTTCAAAGATGTGCACAAGTCAAGTGATATACACCCTGAATCCCATTTATTGAAATATGCATCACAAAAAAGAAATAAACTCCATAAAAGCTCAATAGTAAACACACTGTCATTACTCCGTACAGACTAGCATGTCGATAAACTTAGTCCGTGCTGATCACATTTTGATCAGGGAAAATATCACAAGTGGAAAGAGAACTTATTTGGGATTTGCGCTGCTGAAAAGGGGGGGGGGGTTAAAGTATTATAACTGCTGTTCATAAGCTATAATTGTGAATTGTCTATCTACATGTACTTTTAATATACATTCTATACAAAGTCATGTATATAGTCTGCAGTTGGCTTGCGTCGCAAAATTCATTTGTCAATTATAACTGATTATTTTAGTACTAATCTCAAATCTAAACCAAGTAATTTGAGGTACGGTAATTATTTACTTCAAATCTTAAAAGCAATTCACCAGAATACAAATTTTTATGTGTACATCTATACGTTCATTAACACACACACAAACACGGAGAAAGGCCACCCCCTGTTCAGATTGACATTTAGGCATTTGATTTTTTTTTAGGCGCGGGGGGGGGGGGGGGCATGCAAAAAAAAAATAGTCTAGCTATTTTTTTGTATAAGAATAATTTCTTTAGGAGTATTTGAGAGATAATTTTACGAGCTAGAGTAGGGATACTTGACACTAGTTGAATACGGATAATTTTTATTAACTCTTTTGTATATTGAACTCTCTCTTTCTCCCTCTCCCATCCGTTAGGGCAATAATAGGTATAAAATCCCACACACTTTATGCTGTACCATCTATTAAGCCTTAGAACTGATCAAGGATTTTTCTCAGACGGGATGTCGAAACTTCGTAAATTGAATAATAATTTTAATTTGGACAAGAAATTAACCCAAACGCCCAAATTGAAAGAGAAACTAGAGGTATTGTGAGCAATGAGCTCACTAAAGGATACCCCGCCTCCCATGTGGTTATACATGTAATGGCAGTCCATATTTTGCTGTTGTCGCTAAACCCAAAATATGTGTCGAATCAAAAAGCAGGCACGTAGCATCGTATTTAAAAGTGGTGGCCAGTCAGAGAATTCTTTTTAATTACCTGAAAAAGTTGACAAGCAAAAAACAAAAAAAACAAAAAAAACAAAACCTTCAATTAACATTTCCTATAGTATAAGTTAGGTCCCCCCCCCCCCCCCCGTTGCTACACCCCTGAAAAATAAAATAGGAGTTGCACAATAGTAATATGTAATAAACCTTAGATTCTGTGAAAGTTTCATTAAATTTCACTAAGTGGTACAAGATGATTTGCGGATAAGAGATTGGTACCCCAAAGCGTAAGAGACAGACGCACGGACAGACGGACGGACATAACGATTACTATATACCCTCCCACTTTTCAAGCGGGGGATATAATAAACGTGAAATATACATCACAGGAATGGGAACATTGGGTACTTTCTCAATTACCTTCTCAAACGTACGTGTCGAACCTGGACCTGGACAACAGACAAGAGAATTTTTAAAAAAGCTAATTGTAGGTAGAATGTGGAATTCTCATGGGGAGTTTGCTCTCTCTACCTATATGCTTTTTCTAATAATCATTAATTATTTATGTCTAGAAATTTAATTCACATTAAATTCTATTTTCATTATCATTGCACCACAGAATCAAACTCGTTTATTATACTCCTCGCAATAAGTTGCGTGCATGAGGTATAATGTTTTTGACCCGTCAGTCAGTCTTTTTTTTTTTCTTTTTTTTTGGTCAGTGCAACTTCTCATACACCTCTGCACAGAGTTTTGTCCAATTTTGCAGATATTTATGGGATACAATGTGTGTGTAGATTTACACATCACCAGAAAATTCCGAATTCTTTATTTTTTCGGGAATTTCCGCACTTTCACATTTAGATTTTGGCCATATCTTGAAAATAGAGATGAACAGTTTGTTAGTGCAATTCCTCATAAACCGCTGCACACAATTTCGTCAAACTTTGCACGTATTTAGGACACAATGTGTATAGATGAGCATAATACATGGAAATTGCGATTCCTTTATTTTTTCTGGGAATTTCAGCACTTTGACTTTTGGGGAAGCGTGGGGTATGTGAACTTGCTCACTTTTTTCCTTCCATTGTGCATAAAATTATAGATAACTTTGTATCAAATTATATTAGTTCTAATAAAGCCTATACATAGTATTTATTTGATAATAATTAATCTGTTTCAGACGTTTTTCTTAAATTATTTTTATGAGAGTATTAATATGCATGTTTTATTACCCCCCCCCCCTCCTATCACAGTAAAATATCTTCAAAAGATGAATGATTCGTAATAATACATGCTTTATTATAAATTTATTGAAGTTAAACCATGTAATCATAAATTTTATTTACTACATTTACAAACAAGAGTAATGTTTATTTTTGAAAAAAAAATTTCAGCCCCACTGAGCTTTCAACCTTTGATATTTTCCCTGACCAAATAAAATGATCGGCATGGGCCACGTGTGTCCAAGCATCTTTTACTATTGAGTTAGCAATGGATTACATGACTTCTGAGATGCATTTTTCAATAAAAGTAAAATAGGATAATTCTTTCGACATGTGCACACCCCTGTAACGATAGCAGTATTCAGGTAAATGTTTTATCACTGCGTTTGACGCGTTTTCTCGACCTGCATGGATTTTTGCTGTACATAAATGTATTCCATGTTAGTGTACTTTTTATATTGCAGCAAATGCATTCAAAAATAATTTAATTCTCGGTATAGCTCTATTTTTTGCTGAATTTTTACTTTTCAAACATGTATTGGTCAGTTTGTGGACTTCTAAAAACTATGCTATCGGAGATGTGTACATGTCGACAGCCAAACTAGAAAATCACTCAAGTGAAACAGTTCTACAGGGCTATATATAGCAGGTACAGGTGGCCAAAAATCTTCGATTAAATATGGCGGAATCGAACAAATATGTCGGACAAGGGCGTTTAGGAATGTAGTAAGTCGTACAAAGATGAAAGCTGATGCCTTTTTAAGAGTTCATGTCAGCTTTAATGTAAAAATGTTTTGAGGGTAATAAAGCAATGGATTCAAATGTATTTGTCTGTTTGAATTTCAGACAAACTTGAATAACTACTATTTCTGATTTTTTTAAAATAACTGTTCATATATTCTTACAGGATGTCGTTTTCACTTATTTTTTTCAAAACATAGTGTGTCCATTCAGTATCTAGATTCTTTACTGTCAAATGTTTCTTTAAAATGGTGCGAACTACCCCAAAATAATGCCTATTAAATTTGCTATGTGTTTTTAAGTCAATCAAACATCATAAGTGATAATTTGTTGAATTTTGGTAAATAGAACATTGGATATTGTAAATCCTTGTCGCCATGGACGGTACCCATTTTTGATGCCCATTATATCATTATTGTTCATTGAAATCCATCTGCTCATGTGTTTATAAAACAGCCATTGGTTGCTGTAAATTTCACAAATTTCAGTGATTATTTCTTTGGGATTTTCATCAAGTTTTACAGCTGCTGAAACGAAGCGTTTATTTTCAATTTATTACTGATTCTTTACCATTCACTTTTAATGCAGTGTCTCGAATAGCCCTTGTTTTCCAGCTTCTCACAATGAAAATATAAGATGAAAAGTGGTCACATAAACTGATATCAATTCATTAAAGATTCAATCATGAGAGAAAGTCAAGCTTAATGTCATATGATATATGTGTTGTATGTCATAGAGTTCAGGACATAATTTATTGAACAGCCCTCGTATGTACACCTTTACTGTGTATTTTATGTGTTTTTTAAATTATTTTTTTATGCTGAAGGTTCTTTAAAAGTGTATAATGATCCCACCTCTAGGATTTCCAGGGATTCGTGTTTTATCCACTCTTCACACATTTGTGTGAAAAATCTCGAGAGGTGCGATAAACAACATGCATACATATTTGTATTGTTTATAGATTTTCTTTTAGATTGATATCTGTTCATTATTATCTGTTTTAAAATCATAACTTCCTTTAGTACATTATATAATTTTTTTTTTAATTGTGAGACATGGTTTTGTGGGAAAATGATATATTGATCAATTTTAAAAAGAATTTTAAATCAAATTGGCATTGTGAAGAATATTTTGTTATTATAACCATCGTTTTGCTTTTGTTTTATTTAAATGTTGAATATCTTGTTATTTAAATGTAAAATGAATTTGGAGAAACATAAAAATTAGATTACTATTAATTAATTAAGTGTACATGTATATGTTTTTAAATATAAAAAAATAAACTTCACCTTTAATACAATATCCAATTATGAAATGTCGTATGCATCTAAGCCACCTGATGACACCTCTGGAATATCTTTGAGGTCGGGGTTTTGTTTTTTTTTTAAAAAAGGTTTGTTGATAGAAGTGTACTGTTTTAATTTCTTTTTTATATATATCACTGTTTGTTACCTTTTTAATTTATTAATAGCAAGTTACCATGTATATATGGAATATTTTTCAATGGGGTGTTGTGTTTGTAGAATTCTTTCGTTTTTATCCCCTGATGCTTTTAAGACACCTCGGTCATAAAAAGGCGGGTTTCAATTTTTACATTTATGACGCATTTTTAATTTTGCATGTATCATTTATTACATAAGATAAATAATCATGTTTCTTGATGGAAAGTGAGGTAACTATTATAATTTTTTGTCTTGTCAATGAATATTGAATATTGTATTATTTCACATTTTCAATAAAATATACATAAATATTATTAAGACGTCTTTGACATGCTACATCACATAATACAGTATCATATCTACAAGGTATTTGTATTTTGAACTCAAGAAATTCAATTCTAATATCACTTTTTAAAGATTGAACACCTTATACCATGCCTCTCTGTTATTAAAGTTCCAAATTATAATACTTATATGCAACTGAAATTGTTCCAGCAAGAATCTGTCATTAAAATCACATTTGAGTTTTGAATTAGTATTTTTACTGGAATATTGAGCTAAATTGTACGTGTTGCATTTTCTCATACATTGAAAGATTGATAATTCAATTCTGGAAAAAATATTTATATATTATTTATTCTAGTCATTTCAAGCTTGTTGTGTATGATATGCTAGCATAAAAAAGTTTTATATTTTAAGCCTTTTTTCAATAAAAAATGGTAACGTTCATTTCACATATCTTGGGGAGTCTCCTCCACCTAGTTTACTTCCTTTGTCATTGGTCATGTTACAAAAAAATTTTGCTATGATCTAACCAATTTTGGCCATTAAACTTAACAAAATCTTTTCCGAATATATCCATCGACAGTTTGTTAACAATTTCATTTAGTATGTTGCAACATCGTTTTTCAAAACACAAACGTACGTGCTTTTACTATAACCCAAAATGCAATGATTCAAACAAAACTGACATTTGAAATGTAAATTTGTTTTGAATGGTTTTAAATTTTCAACGACAATTAAATTAATATTGACGAAAAGTCGAATATTAAAAGTAAACAAACTGCAAAAATCAAGATATTTGACACTTAGAAATAAATTTTTTTTTTAAAACATTTACGAGGATTGGGGGTGCTTTTATGTGGCCAGTTGTCAGATAACCTATTCATTGATATAAAAAAAGCAGAACTTTCCTATGAAAAGAAGAAAAAACATGCTGTGATCTTCAAATCGACATTCAGATATATAGAGATGTATTCTTGATTAACAATGGTTATTTCCATTCTTATGTCGATACGATGTATCCCGGTGAGCGTGAGTTAAAGGGGCATGGACACAGTTTCAACTAAAATTTCAAAATTTATTTTTCCATTTTTACAAATATTTAACAAGGGTTTTTCAAATGACTATCAAAAATATGAACGACATTTGCCGAGATACAAAACAGATTTAGAGCTCCAAATCTTTGTTATGTAAACAAGAACCGTGTCATGCTTTTGTTTACATAGGTTAATACACTAAAACAGTATATGTTCGTTCAAAGTAGATAATTTCAATAAAGAAGTTAATTTTAAATATGATTCGACAGTGTTTATTGCTTTGCTGAATTTATTATTTTTATAAATTTGATATTTTCTATATGTAAATAAAAAAAGGCATGAGATATTTTCTTGATTACATTATGAAGAACTTTATGTTCTGTATCTCGTTTGTTAATCAACAAATGATGTTCAAATTTTTGCTAAATATTAGATGATGCCTTAGGTAGGAATTGTAATAATAAAAATTAGTTTGAAAAATTCAGTTGAAACTTTGTCTAGCCCCTTTGAAAGATACCAAAGAGCCTGTTTTTCATTTGGATATTTGACCTTAAAAAGGCGTAAATGGTAATCTAACAACCATATTGTATGATCAACATGATGACTTTAACTTTTAAATTGTCAGCTTCCCTTACTTATTTATATCTCTCAGCTGATTGGATTGGATATTCAAGATAATGCTCTACGTATATACAATTTTTAAAACGAGGTAACTTGTTGACAAAGAAGTTGATGAAACAAGAATATCAGCTGTCTGGTTTAAAATAACCATTTCGTAAGTTCAATGATTGGTACAAGGACATTTTCAGCAAATAAAATTGATAATTGAGTCAAATGCTGAATGACGGCGTAACAGGTCGGCAGCAGATGCTCAATCTTCCATGGCACCTGCTCCCACCTCTGATATTTTGGGGGTCCGTGTTTGCTCCCGCTCCTAGTTTGTAATGTTATTGGGCTTTTAAATACTGTTCGTTATCTCCATTCATTTCATCTTACTTCAACTACAAAACATATAATGTTCAGTTTATTTAATAAGCTATTGTAAACGTTTCGTCTTTATATCGCCGTCCAAGTCAAAAACAATTCTCAGTATCTTTAAAAATCGCGAATGTAAGAGGCATTTTTGGGAGCTATTCCTTCGTTATCTTATAATAAAGCCTAACTGTAAATTAATTCTTTGGATCTACAACTGCATTTTTAAAACTGTTTGCTAAGTGGATAGATACCATTTTATTTGGTTTATAATCAGGAATGCAGTGGTGTAAACTAACATAATTTCTGTGCTTTTGCGAGACTTTATAGCAGTTATTGTCAAAAAGAAAATTGTATAAAAAACGAAAGGAAAAGGCATTTCTATCAATCAAGAATGTAAATTACCAATTACTCCTAATATAGTTTATAGCTCTGTTGGTCAAAGACAACTGGATTTTAAACGATAGTAAAGTGTCTGTCGTCTGTCTGTCTATTTGTAAATTATTTTTCAAAACGTTACCCCTCCTACATTTTTGGTTTGATTTCAATATAACTTTGCACAAGAATAGACCAATTAATGTATAATTTTGTTTCAGTTTTTGATTTTGACGAAGGGTGTTGCCATGGTAACTAAAAATAGAAATATCAGTGAAAAAGATTTAAAATGCTACTCCTCCTACAGTTTTGGTCTGATTTCAATATAACATGGCACATGGGTGATCTAAACCAAGATACTGCAGAACTGTAGCTCTCCCAAAAAATATAAATTGACACACCGGTCTACCAATATATTTTTTCGGAGAGCAACAGTTCTGCAGCTAAATTCAGTGTATCGTCTTGTAATTTTGATTTACAGTGTTGCCATGGTTACTAAAAATAGAAATCTCTGTGAAATCCATTTAAAATGTATGTATGTATGATATATAATTCTGTATTTCAGTTTTGATTTCGATGAACGATGTTCCCATGTTTACTAAAAATAGAAATGTCTCTGAGATACATTCAAAATACTACTCCTTCGGTAAGATTTGGTCTGATTTCAATAAAATGCGGCAAGGAAGTAG